>NC_051040.1:2585000-2820000 GCF_904848185.1 Acanthopagrus latus | reverse complement strand
TATTCATCCTCTACATCTGCATCACGTCCGTCTCTGTGTGTTTTACTCGAACATCTCAGCTGATAATTGGCCTCCACAGTCCAGCAGGACGGCAGCAGCCTGCAGCGACTCCTCTCATGTTTTCCTGAGAACAAACAGTTTTGAGGACAGACGCTGTTCTGACGACACCACTCTGGTTTGATTCCTGTCCTTTCTGTTGGCAGAGCGGCTCTGATGTCCTTCAGCGTCCCGCTTGTGTTCAGGCCTCGGTGGACACGGAGCTGCAAACAGAGAGAGTCAACATGTTGTGTAGTTACACAAACCGAAACACGCAATCTAAATATCTGACTTCCTGTGTCGAAAGGTTTGTTTTCTCCGCTCGGGGAGACGTGCAGCATTTAGAAATGTCGACCTTGTTGTTGTAAACCGACAGCAGGACGGATTCACTGCAGCTGTGAGGAGAGAAGAGCTGCTGTGTGGATGTACAGAAGGATCCAGGTAACAGGTGTTTTCATTTACACCTGCTCTACTCTCACGTATGATGACAGACAGGAAGTGACAGGAAGAGGATCAGCAGCCTGTTTCATGGACAAGAAATCGTCTGTTGGTGATGATGCAGGTTTCTGCAAACAAAGGATTTTGTTGAAACTTCTCTATGTTGCAACTCGATGTTGTGTAATGCTTAATGGTCTGATTCGGTTCAGGAATCATTTTGAGCCATCTCATTGCAAAAAACACAGCTAGAAATTGCCTGGAGATCCTGAGTTTGTCCTGACGTCTTGTCAGAATTATCCAGTTTTGTTGCCATGAAGATCCCGAGAAATGTCTTAACCTCCCATCAAGATTAACCCAATTAAATACGGCTGTAAAATATCATAATGTCTCGTCAGGAACAGTTTTGACACCTGCAGCAAACTGAAGACAGAAGTTGAGGCCAAAACTGACAAAAACAACAACAATAATGTTACTTTTTGCAACGTCTCCTTCGTGTCACGTACAGAAAACATGATCATCCCGAGGTGGTGATGAGGAGAGAAAGCTGTGCAGAAATGGAGAGAACAGAAGTGGAGAAAGAAACAGAACGATATCTGTTGTGTAACGTTAGAAACAGAAGGTGTGGACAGGTGAGATCCTCCTCACGGGGAGGAAGAGATGAAGAAGAGAGAAGATTAACGAGCGATGAACATGACAGGGTTCAGTCCATCTGCCCGTCGCTCGGTTCACACTGAGGTCTGAATCTCAACCAGTCGGTGCTCACACACGCACACACACACACACACACACACACACACACACACACACACACACACACGTGTGTGTGAGTGTGTGTGTGTGTGTGATTGACAGGGGAAGAGCAGAGTGACATTTGGTGAATAATCCCGGCTTTGCATGACTCAAATCAAAACAAACAAACATAACCGTCGTGATGTCAACCTGTTTGTCTGGAGGCCGTCACGGTGACTCGTCCTCTCCCATCGCCCTCCTCCTCCTCCTCTTCTTCTTCTTCTTCTTCTTCTTCTCCTTCTTCTTCTTTCTTTTCAATCATTCCACTCCGTCTCTTGCTGCCTCTTCCGTCTCCCATCTTCAGCCTCTCTTCCGCTCTGCCTCCTTCAAACGTCTCCTCCTCTTCTTCTTCCTTCCTCTGCACGTCTTGCATCTGTTTGTGCGTTTGTGTTGTTTCGGGCCGAAACAACACGCACAGCTACAGCTACAAACAGCTTGTGTGACAGTTGTTTGGTCTAAAAATGTCTGGATGACGTCCGCAAACGTCCACAACCCAAACATATTCAGCCTGCTGTCACAGAGGAGGAAATTCACATTTTACATTTTCCACAGACGATTAATAATCAACAGTTGATCGCTGCAGCTGTAATCTTGTTTTTACATCGTTCTTCCTTCTGTCCGACTCCTCTCCTTCCTTTCAGCTCTCTCCACCTTTTCTTTTTCCTTCCCCCTCCGTGTCCCTCCTCCTGTCTCAAGGTCGGGGTAAAGATTACTTTTATTGGCTCTTCTGGGAGAAAATTGCTGTAGATTAAAGCCATAAAAGACTATTATGTGACAGTCAATACAAACCAGCCAGAGCTAAAATAAATCACTCACACCTGCAGATACCTGAGATCCTAATTCTCTTTTTTCTCGAGCCGCCCTCCATCGATCGTTGTTGTTTCTTCTTTTCATAGCCTCTCTCTCATCTTTTAGTTTCTCTTCCTCCTCCTCCTCCTCTTTCTTGTCTTCTTCACCACCCGTGTTTTAATTCTCTGTGACTCACCGCCGTGAATGAAGTGATCCAGGGTCTCTGCCGCGTCACATCATCTGCTGTGAATCACCTTCGCTTCATTTTATTTATTTGAGTTCAGCGTCTTATTTCACCCACCTGAGTTCTGACTCGATATTCAAGGACCGGTCGGATCCTCTGCTGAAAAAAAACCTCACATGAAGGCGGCGAGGTCACGGGCTGGAAGCTGAAAGACTTGGCTGTTCTTTGACGTGCGTGTTCTTGTTCACGATGACAGCTAACACGTCCACAAAGCACTTCTGGTATTAAAAAAAAAAAAAAGCATCATTCTGAAAAGCGTAGCTGCAGGGTCTGTTTCCAGCCTCCTTCTCATCTGAGACCAGGACTGAAGCCAGGATTTTATAAATGCGGAGGTGACGTCAGACTTCGTTCTTCAGGTCACTCAATTCTCCACATTTCTAGAAAAGAAAATTGTGTCTTCATCTTGTCGTGTGTGGGAGCTTCTGCTCAGCTCGTCCTCCTACAGGAGCCTCTCCGGTTCTTCTGATGAGGATGTTTCTGAAGCCGGCTGTGATTTTGGTGACAGCTTTGACTAAAATTGATCTTAAAACATATTTCTCTGGTCCTTTTAAAGATTCATGTCATCAGTAGAGAAGACTCAAAAGCAAAAGAAAAGCAACCTGTTCACTGTCCAAACTGAGTCTCTGCTGGTCCTAAAGACACAGATCTGTGTGTCTGACAGCAGACAGGCAGCAGGACTCCGGCCTGGTGTCTGTCTGATGTCCTCTGCTGACGACTGGCGGTGAAGTCGACTGAACCTCTTCTAAAGCAGACGGAGGTCCGGCCTCCCGTACCGCCGCCCGCTGTGATCGACTCTGCAGCTGACAGCACCGTCAGCAGCCCTGCAGGAGAGACGCTCCGCGGTGTGCCGGGGGTATTTTTAGAACTCAGCTATAAGCCGGAGAAACACTTTGACTTTTTAATGATCAAAGATGTGTTCATCAAAACCATCACCTCAGTCAGACTGCAAACTGAGCTTATCTACACATCAGCCTGAGTCCAAAAACTCATCCTGAAGTCTTTAAAGCAGCAGCCTGGTCAATAACACAAGTGGAAGTAGGTCAAAGTTAGACACCATCACCAGCAGAGTTACCTGACGTAGATGCAGACACTTTGGTTATGATTTCACCTTGTACGTAATGTCTCTGATCGTGTTCGGTCTGACCTTCACGGTTCCTTCTGCTCTCAGAAACAACAGGAACAAGTCGTGTTTACGATAAAAACCACCGACTGTTTGAAGTTTTTCTCGTGTCTCTTTCTAATCGTCTCTGTCTTTTCTTTTCTCTCTCCTCCAGGTGAGCTTGTCACACCACCTCAGCTCTACCCAGCGTCCCCCTCCCACCTCCCTCTTCCTCAGCCTGGTCCCGTCATCCTCTTCCTCATCCTCACCTCCTGCTTCTCGTGGGAACCGCCTGCCGCCATGCCTCTCTTGGCTTCCCCCGCTCCTTTCCTCCTCGTCCTCCTCCTCTTCCTCCTCCCGCTGCCTCCCTGCCAGCCGGAGTCACAGCGTGGCGACCCCAGCGGCGCCCCCTACCTCCCATCGGTGTCGCCCTCCATGTTCCCCTCCTCCTTCGCGCCCTCCACGACCTCTAGTAGCAGAAACGTGACTGGAAAGTGTGACAACGTTCCGGTGTGTCAGCCCGGCATCCTGCTGCCCGTCTGGAAGCCCCTCAGGCCCGGACTCGGAGACCAGGTGGCCCGAGCTGTGGTCTACTTTGTGTCGCTCATGTACATGTTCCTGGGAGTGTCCATCATCGCTGATCGCTTCATGGCGTCCATAGAGGTCATCACGTCACAGGTGAGAACGAGGGACACGCCAAAGATAGAAGACAACAGAAAAGATTACAAACTGATCAAGAAACTCAGAAATCCAGATGCATTAGTTCTGGAGGTGTGGACTCAGACTCAACAGAAAATAAAGTTCTGGAGCCTCCAAACAGAACCGGAAGTGAAAGACACGACGACTCGGATGACGTTTTATATTTCCGGCCGTCGTTATTTCACTCTTTAAAAGTGACGAGGAAATACGTTTAAGAGAGAAAAGAAGAAAGCTTTAACTATGATCATGTTTAATTATCTGAATAAACAAATTTGACATCGTGTTTGAACAGGTCAGACGAATCGTTCAGTGACAGGTAGTTTATTTATTTTTCTTTTCTTGGGACGTACTCGAGACTTGGACTCACAGACTTCCCTCTCGACTGTTTTTGAGTACAGTACTTTATTGAATGTACTTAGTTAGATTTCATCGCTGGCAGCTGTAATATGAGGAAGTTTCTTTCCATGTTGTTCTATTCATCGCTCCTCCTCCGTCTCTGAAAAATACCGCGTATTTTAAGGAAAACAATCCAGCACCGTCACAGTTAAAGAAAGTAAAATTTGTTCATCTGTGGTCGTTATTTCAAGGTTAAAGAGTGTTTGCCTCATCAGCATCCTCGTGCCATCGTCTCTTAACTCCAAACCGAACCTGGAGGGGTTTTCATAGATTTCCATCCTCGTCGTTTACTGTCTGTGATGTGTGAGCGACTGTCAGCAGCTCTCACAGACAGAACTGTGTGTTCACCCCCGAGGACGCCAGCTCATCAGCCGGGACCGAACACAGCAGGAAAATACTGAAGTGTCATCTATCACTCTCAGTATAGAGTGCAGTGTGTGTGTGTGTGTGTGTGTGTCCCAGGCGGCCTGTAATGGTTCGGATGTTGAGGTTATTCAGTCATCAGCCCCGTAGAAAAGGTAGAAGAGGGATCCTCGGAGGTTTGAGCGGAGGCTGATGTTCAGCAGCAGGACGAGGAGACGTGAAGGTCAGCCGGAGGCAGAAAACAGGACAGGAAGGAGAGAGAGAGAGAGAGAAAGAGAGAGAGAGAGAGAAAGAAAGAAAGGACGAATGAAAGTAGACGCAGTAATGCACATGAGGAATATTTTCCT
This sequence comes from Acanthopagrus latus, assembly GCF_904848185.1. Taxonomy (NCBI): domain Eukaryota; kingdom Metazoa; phylum Chordata; class Actinopteri; order Spariformes; family Sparidae; genus Acanthopagrus; species Acanthopagrus latus. The sequence continues at coordinate 2,814,800 of NC_051040.1, read as the reverse complement.
CACGGTGACTCACAAACACAGGAAACAGGTCGAGGACTCAACATTTTCAGATCTGCATAGAATGAAATCAACACTGTGCATGTGTGTGTGTGTGTGCGTGTGTGTGTGTGTGTGTGTGTGTGTGTGTGTGTGTGTGTGTGTGTGTTCGGTCCAACAGGAGAAGGAGGTCACCATCACGATGCCCAACGGGGAAACGTCAGTGGCGACGGTTCGGATCTGGAACGAGACAGTTTCCAATCTGACGCTCATGGCTCTCGGCTCCAGCGCTCCGGAGATACTCCTGTCTGTTATAGAGGTACACACACACACACACACACACACACACACACACACACACCATCGACTGTCTATCAGAGGAGTTGATGTGGATTCACTCTTCCTCTTCTCTCAGTCTCTCTCTTTTGTCCTTCTTCATAAAATGTTTAACGTCTTCATACCTGAGCAAAATGCTTGATGAACATGAGAGTAATCATAATTTTGCACTACATTTTAAATGCTCAGTTGTCTCTGATAACTCTCTGCTGTCTGACTCTGTGATGTCTTCCTTCTTCTCTCCACCTCTGCAGGTGTGTGGTCACGGCTTCCACGCAGGTGATTTGGGCCCGGGCACCATCGTCGGCAGCGCCGCCTTCAACATGTTTGTGATCATCGGGATCTGCGTGTGGACGATTCCCACCGGAGAGAGTCGCAAGATCAAACACCTGCGGGTGTTCTTCATCACCGCCTTCTGGAGCATCTTCGCCTACATCTGGCTCTACCTCATCCTGTCGGTCATGTCGCCGGGCGTCGTGGAGGTGAGACGGACTCACATTTGGTCACTTTCACATAAACATGAGGCTGAACATGACCGGCGGCTCTCACGGGGGTGGAGCAGGTGGAGCAGGTGGAGGTCGACATGTTGTTGACTGTCTCACATTTAACAGCCTGATGTATAAAATATCTATATCACGAAACATGTGCTTGTGTTACCTGTGCGTCAGGTGTGGGAGGCCCTGGTCACGCTGCTCTACTTCCCGGTGTGCGTCATCCTGGCGTGGATCGCCGACCGCCGCCTGCTCTTCTACAAGTACATGGGCAAGCGTTACCGCGCCGACAAGCGCCACGGCATTGTCGTGGAGACCGAGGGAGACTTGACCCCCAGCAAGGGCGGCATGGAGATGATCATCGACGGCAAGTTCCCGCCCAGAGGGGGCGCCGTGGTCCCCGCCGAGAATTGTGGGGGAACGCAGGACGGCCCGGCGGGCGCCGCGTCCAATAACATCGGGGGCAACCTGCCAAACTCCAACAGCACGACGGTGAACGTGGAGAGCAGCAAGGAGCTGGACGAGAGCCGCAAAGAGGTTAGTGAGCTCGTCCTTCCCTCCTGTTTGGTCTTTGCTCAGCTCAGAGTGAGACGTGGCAGGTAAACGTCTCACCTGTCAGGTCTCAGCAGAAAGTCTCACAAAGATCCCACCAACACGAGGCAACATCACACAGCTTCCAGATGATGAAGCAGATTCATTCAGAGGCTCATCGCTGCAGATTGTTCTCTGTAATCACTCTGTAATCTCGTTTCCTGCAGTTAAAAGAAAGAAAACACACTTTCTGCTGTTGTGATTACGACATGATTGGGTGCAAAATAATGGAAAACCTCCCTGCAGGAGGCGGTAACAGATGCTGATGAACGGCTCCAGTTCAGATTTTCATCTGCACGGTTCGTTCTGCCGTCTTCTGTTCGCCTCTGTACCTGACAGCAGATGCAGATTATCCACATTCACACCTTTCTGCACCTGATAATGAGCTGCCCAAAAGAGATCAGCTGCTCTGAACACCGAGCAGAAGAAGAAGAAGAAGAAAGAGAGGAAGAGAAAGACAAGTTTAAGAGGGAGTGAAGGGACAGAGAGGTGAACACGTGGGAGGTTTGACAGACAAAGGTGAAAATACGATAATGAGGTCGGAGAGATGGAGAAGAAACGAGACACGGAGGAAGAAACGTTCAGGATAAAAAGGCGACGGACAGAAACACTGAAAGATTTGTGCTGCTCGTCTCAGGCTGGTACATCTGCACAGCACCTGTTAGCTTCTAACGAGCCATTACTGCCGATATAATGAGCCACATGAATTATTTAACCTGATATTGATTTGATATAATGTAATATGACCCTGATATGAAACCAGCTGAGCGGCTCCAGTCTGTCAACACGTTCAAAACACTTCCGAAGAACATGTCGACTTAAATGTTTCTTACAGAATACTTGGCAGCAGTTAAATGTTGGAGGAGGGAAAAAGGAATTTGATTATAATTTGATTCATATTTAAACTTGGCGGTGGTGAAGCATCTTCAAAATCTTTGTTTACTGGAGCCAAAACGTTTTTACTGATTGACCATCTGCAAGGAAAAAAACAGGTCGCTGACGGGAAAGTTCCTGAGCTCCTCTTCCATCAGTGTTTGTGTGAACGACCTCGCCTGCTGTCAGTGTGTGTGTGTGTGTGTGTGTGTGTGTGTGTGTGTGTGTGTGTGTGTGTCATTCTAACCGTCCTCTCGTCTCCCCTCCAGGTGATTCGAATCCTGAAGGAGCTGAAGCAGAAATATCCCGACAAAGAGCTCGACCAGCTGGTGGAGCTGGCCAACTACTACGCCCTGCTGCACCAACAGAAGAGCAGAGCCTTCTACCGCATACAGGTAACACACACACACACACACACACACACTTATAAATGGTCCCTGAAGTGAACACCAGAAAAGGAACATAAAGTAGTTCAAGGGCTTGTACATTAGAAGTCACTCCGTCCTGTCCGTCTCCCTCCAGGCGACTCGTATGATGATCGGGGCCGGTAACGTCTTGAAGAAGCACGCGGCCGACCACGCTCGCCGCACGGCCGTGACCGACGAGGAAGTCCCCGAGGAGGTCGACAACGGCATCTGCAGCCGCATCTCGTTCGAGAGCGCCCACAGTCAGTGCATGGAGAACTGCGGCATCCTGACCCTGACTGTCGTCTGCCAAGGTAGCGACGTGAACGAGTCGGAGGAGAAGACGACCGATGTGGTTTATGAGATTTGAACTGTTTGATTTGTTCCTGCTGTTCAGGCGGTCTGGGCGAGAACACCTTCTACGTGGACTACAGGACAGAGGACGGGTCGGCCAACGCTGGGTCTGATTACGAGTACAGCGAGGGAACGCTGGTGTTCAAACCCGGAGAGACCCACAAAGAGATCAAGGTGAGTGAGGCGACGATGACGCGGGTGGGGAACGCTGCACCGCGAAGACCTGGTCCCAGAGCGCCTCAGGTGTCAGGGCTGATTGAGCCTGACGGATGAGTTCAAGGTTTCTGAAGTCGAGTTGAAACTTTAATGGTCCCTGTGGGGGGAAAAGAGTATAAGTATCCGACCATATAGAATATAAAAGACGAAGACATCTGACAGGTTATTAAAAAAGCTCTGAGCTCAAAGTCGTCTTTGTTGAAATATTGGAGCGAGAAGCTGAGACACTGAATATAAATGCTGGAGCCTCTGAGGCCGGCGTCAAGACGGATCACCAGTAAGACCAGAACCAGACCCGGTGCAGATCTCCGAGCTGAGACCAGGTTTCTGCTTCATGGAGCTGCATAAACAGACTGCAGAGCAGAGACACGGGGACATTAATCTCTCATTTTATTTAATCTATTCGTCTCTGTATCATTTTCTGGACCTTCTGTTCACGTGTTTTTGAATCTGAATGTGGTCCAGTATTGAATTCTCTCTGTTCTGTCAGAGTTCGTCCACTCAGTACAGGTGGGACGAAACATCGATACATCAATTTATCGTATCACTTCCTCCTGCGATACGATTATCGATACACTGGCGCCAAATTCTGATATTCTTATTAAAACGTGCACGATGGTCCAAGTTTGTACACTGTTTCATCTCAGTTCATCTCAAATTTAGTGAAACTGACACCAGAATGCAGCAAATAATTCCTCCACTTCACCTTTTTTTTTTAATATAAGAATAAGATCCTTTTTGTTGAACTAGTAAACAGCCGCAGACACCAGACTCCATCTGCAGAAACAGACAACAGATCATTTTACGGTCGAAGAACAAACTTCATTCAAACTCGGCAGAAAAACAAATTAAAAACTCACCAAAAATATCTCGTTTCCAAAGTTCTCCAGCTCTGGTTGGGTCGAGATTAAACTTTGATTCGAGAGAAGTGACGGGAAGGAAACAACAGGAAGTTATAACTGTCAGCAGTCGACGTGTTCTGACTTTAGACACGTCTGAGGTGTTTAAAATACTCAACAAAAAGCTGAATAATGAAAAAGTAATCCCATAACATTTAGAAACAATGCTGTAATGAGTAACTGATTATTTCAAAGCTCACGATTAAATGAAAACAGTAAATCACAGCTGATGTTCCTGCTTCTCTTCTCTCTAAGTAAAATAAACCTCCAGCACTTCAAACGACTCGTCCTGATCACAGTAACATCTAATTCTGAGTTTAATCTGAAGACGGAGGAAAGAAGTGAAGCTGTTCTGAGTTCAGTCTTTGATCACAGATACTCTCCGATATCTGAAACTCACGATCAAACAACGCTGTAAAGATTTTCTGATTGTGGAAGACAGAAACCAAGAATATCAGCTTCTTAAAGCTTCTTAAAGCTTCTTGAGCGTAACGACGAGGTAAAGCGAGGTTAATCAGTCGTCAGATTTAAGGTTTGATGGGAGATCAAACAGGACGGATGAGAGGAGAGGATGGAGGGGGCGGGGCCTGGAGCAGATGGACAGATTCAACCAGCCAATCCGGTGTGAGTGATTGGACGGACAGACAGAGTGAACACATTCATTTATCACTGTGACAGAAAACGAGCAGAAACCAATCAAACCTCAACGTCTCGTCTCAGTTAAGATAAAAGCTACGACCGTTTTGTGGTCTATGAGCCTGAAAATCTTTTAAAGTTTTCAGATGTCAGAAGAAAACTGCTCAAAAGTTTTAACTCAGCTGTGTATAACAGAATAATAACTCAAGCTTGACCATCGAGTCTGACTGAATCGCTGAGTGTGCGTAATGTTTCGGGGAGAACGCCCAAACTTTTCCTCCTCAAGGTCGCAGAGTGGAGAGTCGTGTGAGAGACGGGAGGTAAATCAACAGTCGAGCTGCATCATAAGTCAGCAGACGGACTCATCAGTCAGAGAGGTGAGACGGTGAATTACACCGACTCACAGCTCTCCATCAGAGCGTGATGCAGAGTCACCGTCTGCTGCTGCTGTGACTCACAATCACTTTGTCTTTATCAGAGCTTCAGTCTGCAGATAATTCACCAAGTAACTATGTAACAGGTGTGCAGGGACAAGAATTTTCACATCATTTGGTCGCCGCGTATCTCCAGTGTGGTGAGCGGTGATTGGCCGTACTCGTAGTGTTGCCAAGTCACGGCATGAATTTATGCCACTGTGATTGGCTTAACGACGTAAACATCACGCAGTCTGATCTGTAAAGTTTAAACCACATCTAAACTCATCCGTTTTGTTATTTTTCTTCCGATTAATGTCAGAAAATAGCGTAAAAATGTTGATCCTTGTTGATTAATTTGAGTCTTAAAGGTGCAATCTGTAAGATTTCTAGCTTAAAACGTCCCAAATTATCTAAAATAACATCAGAGTGTGTAGAAACAATGTTGGCGTTGTGTTGAAGAAATCAAAGTGTTGCTGTTGTTGTTGTACATTAAGAGGCGACACAGCGAGTAAAGCTCAGGCAGCTAACAGGACCGCTAGCTGCACAGCCAGTTAGCGGCTACAGCTAGCAGCAGTTAGCGGCAAAACCACCAAAATAATCCGTGACAGCAGGTTTAAGGAACAACTTGTATCGTCAGCGTACAAACCGAACGGTCTTCAGAGAGTTCATCTGATCACATTAATCTCAGAAGTGGCCTCCGTCTTCTGGACTCCATCCAGAAAATGTTGAAGTCTGAGCGCATCAGAGGTCTCACTGGTCCCGGAGCATTAGATTACAGTGCCAACATAATCAGATTTGGGAGCGCCCACCTGTCAGTTAGGATGCGGCGTCATGATCGGATGATAACGATCTCTTGTTCCTGGAGTCTCTGTTTATGTGCCGACTGCTGCTTTCAATATTCAGCACCGACGTCCAGACTCGAGCGTCCAGAGAGAGTTTACATCACCTCACTTTACATTCAGAGCAGAACAGGAAGGTGCAGCTCACATCAGAATCTAGTTTCACTCAGTGTTCAGGTCCGATCATCACGAACGACCTGTCTGGAAGTTTTTTATGCATTTTCATCTCCTTAAAAACAAAAACAACAAATCATCTTGTGTCTCTCTGTGCGTCTCCAGGTCGGTATCATCGACGACGACATCTTCGAGGAGGACGAGCATTTCTTCGTGCGGCTGCTGAACCTGCGTGTCGGAGACGCCGAGGGGATGTTCGAGAGCGACGAGGCGGGCGCCGCCCCCAAAGCTCGCCTGGTCGAGCCCCTGGTCGCCACGGTGACCATCCTGGACGATGACCACGCCGGAATCTTCACGTTCAGCGAGCGCATGGTGCGGGTGAGCGAGAGCGTGGGCACCATGGAGGTGACGGTGGTGCGTAACTCCGGCGCCCGCGGCACCGTCATCCTGCCGTACCACACCGAGTCCGGCACCGCCAAGGCCGGAGACGACTACGAGGACGCCAGAGGAGAGCTGGAGTTCACCAACGATCAGACAACGTGAGTCCAGCTGAACATCACAGTTTGTTTCATGACAGACTGATTTTCTCAGTAGCTCCTCCACCACACGATGTGATTTAACCTCTTCCTCCCTCAAAGCTTGAAGTTTGAGTGTGACTGTAGAAAGAGAAAGAAGCAGCAGAGAGGAGTTCCTGCTCTCGTCTCACCTCGTGTCTCCTCCTCACCTCTGTGACCTCCGTCCTCCATCACAGACTCTCCCTCGTCTCCCTCGTCACCCTCGTCTCCCTCGTCACCCTCGAGTTTCCCAGACAACAATCCTCTCCATTATTCATCAGATAGTTTAGGGGAGGCCGAGCAGTTTGTGTGCAGAGAGAGTTTCTTTGTCTCTTTGTTTGTTTGCGAGCTTGTTTCTCTTGGTGTGTGTGGAGTGTGAATGTGATGATCTTACAGCTGCAGAGAGGACAGACGCCTCTGTTAGATCGTCTTTTCCTTAACAAGTGTCTGTCCAGACGTTCTGTGGATGAAACTGCAAAGTAAAACTTGAACTTAATATCATATCTGTGGTAATGTGACCTGCTGATGTGTCTCTGTTGGCTGTTCGGTCGATCAATCCACCACTTTAGTCTTAAATTAAATATTTAAACTGTGACTGTACACTCTTATCTTGGCGTTTGGTCTGAACGGTCTGACACCTACAACAGATCAGATTCATCGTTTTCATGTTCCTGCTCTCTGACTGATCAGCAGCACTAAAGTTAATAGTCAGGCTCTAATGTATAGATAGTAGAAGAGATCAATAATCATGTCCAGTGTTCAGATTCTCAACATCAGCAAGGTTTTTATCCAACTTCTGATAAAATAGATTAATTACTTTGGCTCTGACACAGAATGTAATCTGCAAAGTAAAGAGTGAAAAGTATCATAAATATTTGGCTCCAGAATGAAGTCGAGTGGAAGAAAAAAGGAGCAGAAACAAAATGTACTGAGGTAAATAAAGTGAGTCAAAGAGGAACGAGAGGAAAGATGTCAGTGACTTCTGAAATATAAACAAACTTGTGTTATTCGTTTGTTTCAGCCTGGAGGTGAAACACGCAGGAAGTCGTTTGGTTTCAGTCGTTGATTGAGACGTTAATCTTTTACGTAACGTGACGTCAGAGGAAAATGGCGGCATGTGAATATGTTCATCATCAATCAAAGGAGAGTTTTCATTCTTAAACTGCTTGTTGCTCGACAGGAAGAAGCAGTTGTGTAGTAGCTGATTGTTTATCAGTTCTAGTTTATTTTCCACCTCACTTACAGCCACGAGCTTCCTGTTTCTGCCTCGTCTGTCCAACATCCAGGGACTCGATCCCTGATGACGCTCTGACAAGCTTCCAGATAAAGAAAATAAAGCTGTGGCTGCAGTTCCAGTCTGAGCACTTTAACTGTGTGTGTTTGTCTGGGCGGACGCTCCCTCAGTTTGACCTCAACACTTCATGTTGAATCACAGTAAAGTTCTCTGCTGGGAACCAAACCTGTTGGCTCACATCTGTCTCCCTCCATCAGTCAGTCAGTCAGTCAGAATCTGGACCAGGACCTCTGGCTGCTGGAGGTGTTCGGCTCCAGACTGCCTCCATCTCGCTGGGTTCATCATAATCAGGCTGAGGGGAAAGAAAAGTGCAATTTCCAAATAACTGTTGTTATTTTCTAAAGATCAACGTGTCACAAAGCTCGTTCTCCAGATGTAATAAAACATGTTTGTCTGGCAGAAACCAGGAGAAATGTAACAAATGTGATCATCCATAATAATCATGAATTATATCACAATCACAACATCTGTCAAAATGATCTATGTTGACAGTTAATGAATAATAATGGAAGTAACTCATTGTTGGTGGCAGAAGTCTGTGATTACATCATGTTTCTACTCAGGCAGATGAAAACCTGACATCCGGAGAAAAAACAAAACCTCTGCTCGTCTCCTCCTCTGCTCGTCTCCTCCTCTGCTCGTCTCCTCCTCCTCTGCTCGTCTCCTCCTCTGCTCGTCTCCTCCTCTGCTCGTCTCCACCTCCTCTGCTCGTCTCCTCCTCTGCTCGTCTCCTCCTCCTCTGCTCGTCTCCTCCTCCTCTGCTCGTCTCCTCCTCTGCTCGTCTCCTCCTCCTCTGCTCGTCTCCACCTCCTCTGCTCGTCTCCTCCTCCTCTGCTCGTCTCCACCTCCTCTGCTCGTCTTCACCTCCTCTGCTCGTCTCCTCCTCCTCTGCTCGTCTCCTCCTCTGCTCGTCTCCTCCTCCTCTGCTCGTCTCCACCTCTGCTCGTCTTCACCTCCTCTGCTCGTCTTCACCTCCTCTGCTCGTCTCCTCCTCCTCTGCTCGTCTCCTCCTCCTCTGCTCGTCTCCTCCTCTGCTCGTCTCCTCCTCCTCTGCTCGTCTCCACCTCCTCTGCTCGTCTCCTCCTCCTCTGCTCGTCTCCACCTCCTCTGCTCGTCTTCACCTCCTCTGCTCGTCTCCACCTCCTCTGCTCGTCTCCTCCTCCTCTGCTCGTCTCCTCCTCTGCTCGTCTCCTCCTCCTCTGCTCGTCTCCTCCTCTGCTCGTCTCCTCCTCCTCTGCTCGTCTCCTCCTCCTCTGCTCGTCTCCACCTCTGCTCGTCTTCACCTCCTCTGCTCGTCTTCACCTCCTCTGCTCGTCTTCACCTCCTCTGCTCGTCTCCACCTGTCATTTCTGTCGTTTTCACGCCACATCACTCTGCAGTCGGGGCGACGGACCATCGATCATATCTGTCTTACTCTTTTCCATCCTCTTTCATTTTTTTTTTTTACTTTCTGTCAGTCAGTTCTTCACTTCACAGCTCTTCAGCTCTTCTCTGCTTCCTCTTTTCTTCTTGACCTTCCTCCTGCTTCATACATCATTCATACCTCCCTTGTTCTTCCCTTCAGAATCCTGCTTTTATCTTTAGTACTTGACTTTTCTTACCTTTCTGTTCATCTTTCCTCTTCTCTTTCTCCCCCTCCGTGTCTGATTATCCTCGTTGAGTTGGTTTCCATAGAGACATTTCAGTCCGGCGGTCCTCGGAGACACTAACGTCACCGTCATTATCACTTCCTCGCCTCTAATACCGACCATCATTCTTCAGACCTCACAAATGGCCGACGTCATGCAGCGAAAGAGCCACTTCACTTCACTTGTGGCTCATTTTCTTCTTCTTCTGTGCTTTTACTCCAACTTTTCCTGTGGAAAGTTTCTGAGACTCTTTTCTTTGGGAGACCTCAGGTCACAGAGTTTATATCACCAGTATATTTCTTGTTTTGTCTCGTTCTCTTCAAACAGGGATATAAAGAGATTTATATGTTGTGATTTAACAAAGGAGACCTGAACACAAGACACACAGGCAAGAGGAAGATCGCAAGAGGCAGATCGCAAAACTCAAGATCAAGAACAAAATCAACAAACCTAAAGGCGAAATTGAGGAATTGGAAACAAAAGGCCAGAAACACTCAATGAACGAAGGAATGAAACGGAAAGTGAGACATGAAACACGAGGACAAAACTTCAAAATAAAACAGGAAATAACAAAGACACAAACTTGAACTGTTGAAGTGCAATGCAGCCATTTTGGATTCTGTGGTTCTGGGGCTGGAGAGGTGACAGTCGGTCCAACAGAACCTGTCATTATCCGCCTCCTTCCTCCAGATTATTCCTGTCTGGATCTTCTACTTTCAGATCTCAGACTTCTTTACTTTCCTCTTCGCTCCTGACTTATCGATCCTGCGACCTCGTGCTTCCTCCTGCTCTGATTTACACCGCAGTGGGTCCTCATCAGTGTGTGTGTGTGTGTGTGTGTGTGTGTGTGTGTGTGTGTGTGTGTGTGTGTGTGTGTGTTCACGGGCCTTGAGGTTTGCAGCACCTGCATGTCGATAACGAGGATGAACTGCGGTGAAGGCCCTGTGAGCGGGCGCTACGTTACTTATTGATGAAATGCTTTCCCTAATTTGTGTGTGTGTCAATGTCTGTGTGTGTACCTGTGTGTGTGTGTGTGTGTGTGTGTGTGTGTGTGTGTGTGTGTGTACCTGTGTGTGTGTGTGAGTGTGTGTGTGTGACTGTATTGATGTTGATGGAATGTGTTTTTTTGCAGAAATAGTCTCGAAAATATTGCTCAGTTTCTCAAAATTCTCTCTTTCCATCTTTCTTTCTGTGTGTGTGTGTGTGTGTGTGTGTGTGTGTGTGTGTGTGTGCGTGTGTGCGGTTGCAGTCAGACGTTCCAGGTGAGGATAATCGATGATGAGGAATATGAAAAGCATGAGAACTTCTACATCGTGCTGGAGGAGCCTCGCTGGCTGAAGAGAGGGATCTCAGGTGCGTATCGACAGTCTGTGGATTGATTTTGTAAAATCACTTCCTGCGGTGGTTTTTCTCTTTATTAGTTTCTCTGAGCAACAAACAATAACAGGTCATCAATATGCATCTTCCTGCGCTGCAGACACAGAACGCTGAAGTCGTGATCGCCCAGCCAGAAGTGTTCAGTGTTTTTATTGTCGTTTCCACATGACGGTTGTAGCTGTGAGACGATATTAACAGAAGGTTTTTACATGGTTAAACTCTCCAACTCATCCAGACTGCTGCACTGTTCTGAGTTCTGTTTCTGAGCTCTTTGTCTTTAGTTCTCAGCTGCGTCAGTGACCCACTTTACCCACAGGGATCAATACAGTTCCATCTTCTATTAGACACACACACACACACAAACAACTACACACACACACCGAGGGACCCATGGAGTCATCTATTACCTGTCTCGACAACAACAACAACAACACGAGTCGCTTCCTCTTGACTCTGAGATCCGCAGAGAGAGACGAGGATTCATTTAGATTTCAGAAGATTTTCCTCGACTGTCAGCCGGCTGCCGCTGTGTGTTGTTAGCAGAAACGCTGCTGTTGTCGTCGTCGCTGCCTCGCGGTGGACGTAAGATCCACGGAGATTTTGTTATTAATGTAAACAACAGAGTGATGAAGTGTGTGTTTGTGGAGCGACTTAACAAAGAGTCGTACAGTGAAGCTTCTTTAAAACGACTGAACGCAGAGTGAAGTTTGATGTGTTATTAGATGTATTATTAGATCGAGCCTTTGATCGCATCAGTGTGCTATTATTATATTATATATTTATATATGTAGTGATCTATACTGAACTCCTCCTCTGTTCTCCTTCACAGCTCTGCTGCTCAGCCAAGGTGAGTCTGATCATTCCCTCCGTGTGAAGCTGCAGATCCCAGTTTGATTTGAATCTGCAACTAATGATTATTTTATTTATGTGTGAAATCCTCCCGTCAGCTAGTTCGCCAAACAATACAAACACAGCTAATGACTCAGTCTGAGCGTAGAGTCGAAGCTTCTTATCGATTCTATTCATGAAAAAGAACAATCAACGAACAACAAAACCATCTAGCTGACAAACGAGCACGTGTACCAACCGTGGACGACTTAGTGATGACGTGTCCGGGTGATTAAGTGTGCGTCAAAATCCAACAAAAGCTTGTCTTCTGTTATTCCCACATGTCCACTAGATCATTACAGTCAACTATTGAGTCCAAAACACATTATTAACTTTACAAATCATGACAAAAAAGGGATCAACTGATGTCGAGGACGCTATTTTATGCTTTTGTCAGGCTATAAACTCCACCATTCATCAGCAGAACACCAATAAACTGCATGACGGAGGTAAACAGGATGTCTGTTGACCTCTGACCTATTGATTGACGCCTCATTTGACCAGTTAGGAGCTTCTACATCCGCCCTGAGGCCTGAAACAGCCAACGAGTGCTTTGATAGACAGGACACCCACTCCAGGTCCCGCCCCCTCTCTCCTGAGCCACTTACACGCCACCATCCGGATGAGTGACGCATCATGTAGCCAATGAGATTTAAAATCCATGATTATATAATTTAAATGGATCTTAAAGCCCAAAGCTTGGAAATGATGCCAGTTTTTGTCATTTCAAGCTATTTTCTGAACAGATTCGAACAGACGCCACCTGCAGCCGCTCGGGTTGGTTCTGTTCTGGACTGTGTCGCCTGTGCAGCCGGCTGTAATGACCTGGCTCGTGGTTCTGGCATCTCGCTCAGCCCTGCTTGGTGGGGTGATGGGTGTTCTGTCTGTTTACGTTTGGATCACGGCAGAACCGGCCTCTGTGAGTCTCTGTGCGGCAATACAACCGTTTGGAGATAGAATGCTTACAAATGAGTTGGCGCTCCACTCGGGGCTCGGCGCCGTGTGCTGATGCAGATATATCACCGTGTTCGGAGCCTCAGAAGACGACCACACGGAGTCTGCAGTGGCTGTGCTTCATCATTATAGATCATCGGAGAGTTTGACGTTATGTTATCGGAGGCTTGTGTGTGGGAGGCGAACAGAGAGCAGATGGGACTCGATTGGTTGAACGCTGAACCTCCAATATAACCAAGTGCATTATCCAAATCACAGATTCTGATTAACGTGACAAACAGCTTTATAATGAAGTACCGTGGTTCTGACCCACACACGCTGTTCTCCAGATGCTGATGATTGATGATCACGTTTGTAGCATCTGTGATTTACAAGCAGCGAGCAGAAGAAGTACCAGCCTGTCCACATCAGAAAAAATAACACCATTTAAGTGTGAAAGCAGCTTATTGTGTCCCATATTTACGCCTCTTGTTGGCCTCTAGTGGCGGCCGTTATTATTACAGCAGCAAAGGAGGAAGTCAGGCAAAGTAAAGACAGGTGTGATGTTAAACTTATTTTGACCCAAACCACATGTTTCTCTAAACATAAAGTAGATTTTACTGGATGAATCTGAGCAAACTGTGACTGCAGGATGAAGGGCTGGTACGTCTGTCGCTTTATGATGCGAGGATGTGTTGAGAGAGGCTGAAGTGAGCACTGAACCTGGTCCTCTGTGTCCTCTCAGCTTGTGAATAATCTGAATATACAGAAGGAAAACTGTTCAAACAGCAACAGCTGAGCGCCGTATCCAAGAGAAGCCTGCCAGGATGCTTCATCTCTGCTTCAGCGCCAAGAAGAAGAAGAAGAAGAAGAAGAAGAAGAAGAAGAAGAAGGCTAAATTATTGATTGTCCGTGTGTGCGCAGGTCACAGATATCTAGTGGTGAAAGAAATACCACTGCAGAAACAGTAAGAGTCCTGCTTTTAAATCCATGTTTGAGGAAAAGAGATTCTGAGCAAAAACACAAAGTTTTCCAAAGCGTTTTCAAGCAAATCCAAGAGGGATTTTAATAGAAGAACGAGTTTTCTCTCACCACACAGACTTCATCCATCACATGTTGAAGTCTTTTAAAAGCTCTCGATGACACAAAACGACCTGAAGTCACTCGACTGTGGCAGCAGCAGCTCGTCCTCCGCTGAAAACCTGGAAGATGTTTGTTTTTGTGTTCACGGCTTTGTGTGTCTGTGCGTCCTCCTCCCCTCTCACAGCAGACAGTAAAACACTCTCACTGCTAATTCCTTCTTATTCTGAATTGCTGGTTGTTCTCTCTCAAACACTGACTGAACGCTCGGGAAGGAAGAGACTCACAAGTGGATCGATATTATCAAGAGGGACACGAGGAGAAGCTTAGAGAGAAGTGTTGGTTTCCTCTTCTGTCTCTTACAGACAGAAGAAGAAGAAGAAGAAGAATGAGCCGCACGTTTTGGACTCCAGCACCAAATAATAATAATCGTCTAATATAAACCCCAAAGTGCTGTTTTCACTGCAGAGTGAACCTGCGTGATGCTCCTGAGAACAACATTCTCGCCTCCCTGCTGTCTTCTCGCTCTTTAAGGCCACAGCTTGTTTACGTCGTCGCCTCCTCACACGTTCACCTGCAGCAGAACTGTTCCGCCTCAGTTCAGCAGCGAAGCCCACCGAGCGCTGACGGTGTGGGAGAAACTTTCCTCCCTCGTTCGTCTCTGAAGATCCACCGCTCTAATCTTTCTGTCGCTGTGTTGTTGTTTTTCTGCTTCCTCCTGCACACACACACACACACACACACACATCGTCCATCTGTCATCTTCTCGTGTCCCTCTCCCACGCTGTGTGAGAACACACACACTCACACACACACACTCACACACACACACACACACACTGATGCGTTGATGCACACAGGTGATGAAGCGCAGCTCGAAATAAAATGCTGACTCATGATCTATTACTGACGGCGGCAGAACTGGAAATATCTGTGACATTTTAGATTCTCTCCACACTCGCTGCTGGTCTCCTCATTATTTCCTTCACTTCTCCCTCTCTCCTTCTCTCCTTCTTTCCTTCTCTCCTTCTCTCCTTCTTCCTCCCTCCTCCCTTCTTCTCACAGAGGGTGCGGAGGGGCAGATGAGCTCTGAGGAGGAGGAGGCTCGCAGGATAGCTGAGATGGGGAAGCCCATTCTGGGAGAGCACAGCCGGCTGGAGGTCGTCATCGAGGAGTCGTATGAGTTCAAGGTGCACAACTCGTTTATTTAACGCTTCAGACTGCGTCATTCTGGAAAAGGTGGAAAACCTGTAACTTATAACAAATATAACGACTGGATGTTTATCACAAATGTTTCCAACGATGTTCAGACAGAGAAATCCATCATTTTTCTGAAGGTAACTGCGTTTCATTTGGTCACCTGTCGCTTTAGTCAGAGAGTCTGAAACTAAACGTGAATAAATCTTCACCATGTTGTCGTGTTGTTTGACAGCTTCCATGATCACATGATGATCAGCGTGCAGACAGCAGGAGGGAGGAGGATGCTAACTTACTCAGATCTGGATGCAGTGATGCTGCTGCGCTTTACTTCTTCCACTTTTATCTCGCAGCCGCTTCAGACAAAAAAAATAAACATTTTCCTGAGACGTCTGGAAATCTGTTGGAAAAACCTCAAACTGCGAACAACTTAAATTATTACTCCATTATGAATTTTTGATTCACTGTGAGTTTAATATTTGTTAAACTTTAAAAGCCCAGAAAAAGCAATTTAAAAATCTATCTGCCTCACAACCAGGAAGTAAACCTGGAGAACGAACAATTCTCATAACTCTCATCGTCTTTTTACATTTGGCATCTCGGTTTTTATAAATTAATGACAGAAATAGTCGACGGCGGGCTTCATACCAACAGCCTCCATCCGATGAGTCAGACTAATGATCTATTGACGCTATCCCACCGTCTCAAGGTTTATTACTTAATCAGATCATTTTATTGCAGCCGGAGAATAAATCTAGAGATAAATCTATCATCTCCTGACGCAGCAGAGTAGCAGAGCTAAATGTGAGACTTCATGTGCACAGTGTGAAACTGTAAACCCGTCTGAGGGATACAGAACATTTCTCTCCCGAAGCCCAAAAGCCACACCAGGAATGCGGATGCTTGATAGTTGGATGCGTTTCTGTTCTGTGTTATATAATCCACTTTCACACTAGTGAACCGGGGTCATAACTCTGTCCGCGGGCCGGGCTAACATGGGTTTTGAATTATTGAAAATGCACGAGTTGCCCTCGATACGGCAGCGAGCTCGAGGCGAGCAGAAATTCAAACTGTCATGGCGGACAAGAGCTGCTGCAGGTCTGCACCTCGGGCTCGGTTCCATCTGTGCGTGAGGAGCAAAGCGAGAGGAAGCGGGACGCGAGGACGGACAAATATTTGAGCTGTGTATCCGCCGACACCCGTCGCCTGCCCCTCCAAACATTATGAACATCTCAGTTCACTAAATAAGAAGGTTACGCTGCCATCTGTTCGAGTCACTCCTCAGAAAACTAGAATAACGGATTCCTAATTGAGGAAAAGTTTCAGTTCCTCACATGTGGTCGACTTCCTGTGAACTAGATCATACACAGTGTTGGGAGAAGCAGTTTTTTACACATCAGCCTGTGTGAAACAGCACGAATGACTGAATCCGTTCTTACCGTCACAAAGAGGCACAGTTTTGACTCCAGAATGAGAAGCTGAAGCAAAAAAAAGTGTGACGTGTGTAATGATTTTCAGCCAGTTTATAATCGGCAGCGTGGATCGAACTCATTACAAACAACATCAACACAACAGATGAACGAGAGTCCGTCACTCTCAACACATTGACACTGAAATGCAATATTCTCATCCAAGGACGAGAGTTGTAAGTTTTTCCTTCCGTGCAGCTGAAGACAAACATGTTTTTATTATTTCTGTAGAGACCCTGTCTCGCAGCTTTATCGTACCGGAATGATCGCGGGCTTGTCGACGGATGGGAAATCAAATCCTCTGCAAATAAAGCAGAAGATCAGGCGGGCTGCAGAGAGCAGGTGGAGCAGGAGGCTACTTACACTGCCAGCTTGGTCTATTATTAAATCTATTGTGTTGTTTGGCAGCTGCCTGATTCTCCTCCATAATCACAATATAGTTCACGGTGTTGCGAACACAAAGAGTCTGACACGTGTAACGTACATCGTTGACTCTCCCAGGTGAACGTGAAGCAGGTGATGAATCTGCATCAGGTGTGACACGACAAGAAGACGAGGCAGCAGAACAACAGGATCAATTATCTCCTGCAGAGAAAATGTTCCGCTTTCTGTTTGTTCCCAGCGAGTTGCCGTACTGCACCTTTAATGCTTCCTCTGCGAAGGTGACTTATTAATTTGTTGAGACGACACACTGAAGTTACCGTTCTGTGTCGATAACAATCAGTTCTGTAGCGTCTAGGTGTGAAAATCTTGTGATCTACCTGCAGAAAAAGGTTTTATACCTCAGTCTGGACGACCTCGTCCACTCGGTCCTGATGACAGACGCTCTGTCCTTCGTCTGACTCTCTCCTGTGAGTTTTATCGACAGGTGATCAAATAAAATGCGCCGATACTTTAACAAAACTACAGATTTCTCTGGTTTTGGAGTAAACAGCTCGACACCATATCAGACATTCACTACACGGTGAATATCATGCCGACACTCCTAAACACCTGCATTGACTCATTGACCCGTTTCTGACGTCATTATGACATCAGACCACACCTGACTTGACCTCCACCCTCACTGTGATCTCAGCTACACACCTGTGAAGTTTCATCACTGCATCTTTCACCGCTGTGACGCTATCGAGCTCACAAAACGTCTCATTTTTAACCGAAGAAAATAAAAACATTGGAGGCTCCCGATTCCAGACAGACGGTGTCTGACGAGCTCCATCCCACCTGGGCGACTCCGTCTACCTGTCCTCTGTGCTCTAATTGGTCACTAATGAAGTGTGATCTGTGCTTCTGATTGGCAGAGCACCGTCGACAAGCTCATTAAGAAGACCAACCTGGCGCTGGTGATCGGGACGCACTCCTGGAGGGAACAGTTTGTGGAGGCGGTCACTGTCAGCGCAGGTGAGCTGTGTGTGTGTGTGTGTGTGTGTGTGTGTGTGTGTGTAGACATGTTAATGATTAACTTTGACGAATCACTTATAAAGGGTCAGTTCACCCCAAAATACAAAATCCAAACGTCTCCTCGTCTCCTGCAGTGTAATTTATCCGTCTGGATTGTTTTAGTTTGAGTTGCTGAGGGGGAAAATACTCTGCGAACTCCAGGAGCCTGGAGCAGGAAACCAGGCGCTCTGCAGGCAGACGTAACGATGATTCATTCCCAGTTGTGTCGTCCCGTTCTGCAGCACGACCGCATGATAATCACCGCGGTGCCTGATTAGATCTGAAACGAGGCCTTAAACTCTCCTTGCAGTGCAGGCTGACATACTTTGCAGGATTGTTGTTTGTGCCGTGTAAACTGTGGTTTCCACTCATTTATATGGAAGTTGTTAACTTGTATTGAACCAGGTCTCTGCAGGCTCTTGGTTCACACTCAACATCAGCTCTCCTAATTAAAATACAAAAAAAACAGCTTTTGAAGATGAGAACATGGAGCAGATGAGGATAAATGTGTGGATTTACTCTGAGAGGTGGAGGAGCAGAGAGGTTTCCTGCCTCCGTCACTTCTCTCAGACGTTCACGGTTCATTACTGAAGGGTTTTTTTGGAGGAAACACAAAGTAAAGGTTGTTCCAGGAATACTGAGACGCTGCTCGAGCTTTGTTTTCAGTCAATATCAACCGAAAAGTCTCAGGTATTAATGTTGTGATCCCTCCACCTCTGAAACCGAGCTCACGCCTGAATGTACAGAATATAAACTGGTAACTAACGACCACAGATTATGACTCGCTGAAGGGAAACAAACAATCTGAGCTCATGAAGCGGTTCACATTCAGCCCTTCAGTTTTTGTCCTCATGTTGACTCAGCTTTACAAACCGCTCAGCTTGTGTAACTTAATCAATCAACATGAGAATCACATGTTGCAGAATTAGACAATATCAATTATCACCAAGATCCAGTTCAAGCGGTCCGACATTGTGGTCCAGATTTGTTATTCTGGGTCGCCATCTAGTGGACAAAACATTTCACTACAGGCAGAAGTGAGCAGCTGATTATTCACAGATTAACAGGTTCAGTTCTGAATATATGAAACTGTGTCAGTGTCTGCAGAATCAACTCTCTGGTACCAGCTGTGGTTTCCTGCTCCCTCTTCATCCTGACAGCATATTGACTCACTCGCTAGAGGAAACAGATAAATTAAGATAAAATAAGATGATCCTTTATTAGGGAGAAATGAGTATAAAGTAAAGTAACAATAATTGAGAGCATCAATTAAAAACAACACAAAATATAGAACAAGATCAGTAAAAAAAAAAAAAAAAAAAAAAAGGCAGGTGAAACAATATAAACAACATAAATGAGCCTGTTTCTCTCTCCTCAGGTGACGGCGATGATGACGAGGAGGGTCGCGAGGAGCGCCTTCCATCCTGTTACGACTACGTCATGCATTTCCTCACCGTGTTCTGGAAGGTTCTGTTCGCCTGCGTCCCGCCCACAGAGTACTGGAACGGCTGGGCCTGTTTCCTGGTCTCCATCAGCGTCATCGGCCTCCTCACCGCCGTCATCGGAGATCTGGCGTCACACTTCGGCTGCACCGTGAGGCTGCGGGACACCGTGACCGCCGTGGTGTTCGTGGCTCTGGGAACTTCTATTCCAGGTCAGGGAAGTGTTTTTGTGTTTTTGTGTTTTTGTGTTTTTGTGTTTTTGTGTCTCCACATATTTATTTTCTGTTCATCTGTTCTGCCTATTTGTGTTTCCATTGCGTCCTCCAGGTGAGTCAAATCCTGATAATCCTGATAATCACAAATCCAAACTTTCAATAATCCAGTTTAAGTATTTAAGAGAATAAATCACACAACAAATGTGACATTTACTTATATTCTTACTTCAAAAGTCTGTGAGCCAGAACAAACCCGAGGATACAGACTGGAACCTGCTTATCCACATATTCAGAATCTATTCATCCAGATTTAGATCAACATTTATCTGGTTATCAACACTTGTGAGGGTGTGATGGAGGGAACCTCAAACAGAAGTGGATCTACCTGTTGTTCCACCTGCCACAGTATCACTGCATCACAGTTTCCTGCAAACGTGAGACTGTCAGTCTTCTCCGCATCTGACTGCATGTCTGAAATATGAAAAAGAATGAGCAGAGTCACGACATCAAACCATCACGAGACAACAGACGCGTTTCCAGAGCCGCAAACCTGAGAGAGACGAAGGCTGCCGGCGTCTCTCAGGTTGTGATACCTTTGTGTCGATGTCGTCGTTCTTTGTCTCTGTGATACTTTTGTGTCTCATATTAATTTTTTTGCCTCTATTCTAGTCGTATGATTGACAAAGAAATGTTAACGGTCACTCTGAAGAGATGCTCCGGCCTCCTGACAGCTTGTTGTGCCAAGGTGTTTTGTTTCGTCTGCTCATGTCTGTGACTGAATTCGGCCGATTGAAGACTGAATCTGTCCCGACTGTGCAGCTTCCTCTGGTTGTGTGAAGATGATTCACTCGTTTTCTCTCTCTCTCTCTCTCTCTCTCTCTCTCTTTGTCTCATCCCAGACACTTTTGCCAGTAAAGTCGCCGCCATGCAGGACCAGCATGCCGATGCGTCCGTTGGTAACGTGACCGGCAGCAACGCCGTGAACGTGTTCCTGGGGATCGGCGTGGCGTGGTCGGTGGCCGCCATCTACTGGAGAATTAAAGGACAGGAGTTCAAGGTGGACCCGGGCTCGCTGGCCTTCTCCGTCACACTCTTCACCATCTTCGCTTTCATCTGCATGGCCGTGCTGCTGTTCAGACGCCGGCCCTCCATCGGCGGAGAGCTCGGCGGCCCGAGGGTCCCCCGCATCCTCACCACCCTGCTGTTCCTGGGCCTGTGGTTCCTCTACATCCTCTTCTCCAGCCTGGAGGCCTACTGCCACATCACCGGCTTTTAAAACAGGAGTTGACGAAAGCTGTGGAAGAATACTGCGCAGCAACACACACATGTACTTTAACATTCGACCCACAGTTTGACACGAAACAAGATTCATCTTTTCAAGCGTCCGCTGCAGCCTGGAGGTGTCCTGGTCTTCGATGCAGCGATGTTAACAATACTTCAGATACATGTTAACACACACACACACATACACACACAGTTTATATGTACGCATGTGGAAACAGACCATAAACACACACAGTCACAGGCATGATGAAGGGCAAGAGGAAGTGTTTGTGAGGGGCGAGAAAACGTGAACACGAAAGGTTTATTTCAGCAGAGTTAGCGGAGAGAAGACGGAGAGAGGAAGAAAGTGATCGAGAAGTTGTTATCTCATTTGGAAAGAGGGTCAGGTGCACCGCTGGAGTTGATTGAAAGTCGGGTGGGTTGGGATTTGATTGGAGGAGCTGTCCTGTGACATCAGATCCACTGACGGAGAGGAGGATGCAACAGAAACCTGTGCACGCCGGACAAAACGATCCCAGGAACATCTTTGTTTGTCCCTGCCACCTTCTCCTCCGGCACAGCTTCATGTTCCTTCACAACGAGGTGGAGCGCTGCGTGAAAAAAAAAAAAAAAGAGTGGAATGTTTACAATAACAATCACATTAAGCTTGTTTACTCCAGGAGGTTCTCATCCAGTGGTGACGCTTGTCTGATACACTGTATGGAAGGCTGTTCTCCACACGCGCTGTAAATAGTTCAGATCCACTGTACATAGAGTGAAGTGTTTTCAGGAGGGTGAAAAACACACGATCCCCACAGAAAGTCAGTTCACTGCAGTCAGACAGAAAAGCTTCAGTGTTTTACAAATTCAGGCAAAAGACTGGAACAGATTCCCAAATATTAGAAAAGTGACGACTAAAGTCTCAGCTGACCAAACAAATGAACGACCGGCGGGCGAAATAAAAGAGGAGAGAAGATTTTAAAGAGCCATATCTCCCCAGAATCCTACGTTCCGGTGCAACCCCTCTGACAGAGCTTTGTATATCACCCTGAGGGATCATTCCTGCATGTATAGCCAGAAACATCTACACATAAACCACATATAAACTATGTTAAAGGGAAAATCCACCTGTAAATTACATCCATAAACTGCATTTGTGCGTCTGCTCAGTGAACTCAGCCGGTTCTGGATGTTAAATCTTCCTGCGTACAGCAGACGGGACGCAGGAGACGCGTTTGATCCAGCGGAGGAACAAAAAAAAAGGACATTTTCCTCCTCAGAAGGACCAAATGTGTGCTCACATCGAAGCACGAGGACTGAGATCTGAGTGACAGTCAGTCATAGCTGTGTCATTGTGGGTAGTGACAGACTAATCCATTACTGTGGCATGTATCCTGACAGAGTAATCCATTACTGTGGCATGTATCCTGACAGAGTAATCCATTACTGTGGCATGTATCCTGACAGAGTAATCCATTACTGTTAGTGACAGCAGCAGCAGCGCGGTCAGACAAACATGCATGGACGGTTTGAAGGAGGCTTTTTACAGTGTTAGTTCACTTTCAACGTTAACAAGACGTACTGCGTTTTGATCAGGACACACAAGATCTTAATCTGCACATTAGTTAGGATGCAGGATGCTCGTCTAATCTGAACCACGCCGACGCTTCAAGACAGCAGCCGTACAATGCCTTAAGAACAAAGTCTCAAGTAAAAATCTAGTATTGAAGCTTTCAGCTGTACAAACTGTGCAGGCTACACTTTATCTGACGTAACTAAAACATACTGTGCTGTGTTTTTTTCTTTATTCTGTAGTTAAACAAACTGTTAGTGTGCAATAGGAGGAAACTATGAGCTGTCTGCGGTTCTGCTGTAACACTGGATCCTCGTGGAGTTTCTGTCCAGTGGGAAGAGATCGCTGTAATCTGTTCCCGCCCGATCGTCTGTGCTTCGAGCACAATAAAAGCACCAGACTTGCTGAAAAAAATGACTTCCCATTTTAACGGAAAGTCTGCACATTGTTTCAAACAACTACAAGGTCTATGTTGTCCAGGCGGTGTTTACAGTCTGCAGGCCAGCAGCTGACAGTGCTGGGCTCTGCAGACAGCTGACAGGAACTCTGTAGAGGAGCAGCAGCGTCATTATCGGGTGGAATCACAGTCACAGTACCAGAGTTTCATAGTTTCATAGTGTCGTAGCATCGGTCGTTCTCAGTGGAAAACGCTTTAGAAAACTCTGCCCTTCACGGCATGTATGTTTCGCTCAGTATTGCATGGCAGAGTTGGAACATGGAGTAAAATGTTCACAAGCTACTGAAACTACTAAACCAAAACTAGAGCGCTGCAGACCAGCGGAGACGTCAAGCCGCAGCAGACGACCTCCGACTGGCTGTGACGTTTACACACCGACGCTTCAGGTTCACGACTCCAACACTGAGGAAGTCGTGAAGCTGAGAAGTCAGTGTGCAACAGCATAGTATGATGATAAAGTTAAAGGGACAGTCTGCAGCCAAATGCAAAATAAAAAACAACATTTTCCTCTGTGGTGCTGTTTGTCGATTGTTGTGGTGCGAGTTCTGGAGCGATCAGCTGTTCAGACGTCTGCCTTCACTATATCATACTGGAGCCGGATGTCAATAATACATTTGAACAACTCAGCAACAACATCTTTCCAAAAAACCCTGTCCTGGTTACTCAAGATGATCCACAGACGTTTATTAAATGACATCAGCATGTTTTAGTAATTTAAAAGAACGTTTGTTTCCTTCGTCTATGTTGAGCTTCTGTCTTCACCAGTTTCATGTAGGAACGAGGGACGTCGTGATAAACTAGCAGTAACAATAACCATGATATCTAAAAGTTAAATATTGATATCATGTTAAAAATACACACGTGATGTCAGTCTTCACTTTGTCAGAGCAGGTAGCAGTAATTCAGGTTAACACCGGTTGCCACCCGCCATTAAAACATTAAAATGAATTAAGTGTAATTGATTTTGTTCACTTTTGCACAGATATGAGACAAAACTCACAATGAATTGAATGCTAAAGATAAAATTATATTTTTATCACAATCATACTGTTATCATGACTTCTTCAGGCCATATGAAAATGATGTGATATGTGATATGGAAACTTAGGCCTGGTAGGAACTATTTTCTTTCTACCCAACAACTACATCACCTCCATGGACACTGAGCTCGTCAGCGTCACAGCTCATTAATGCCTCCGTGAGTGGATGCAGGTTCTCCATCTGCACCGTGACACGTGTGGCAGGTGTAGTTCACTACGTAGAAAGTGGCTCCTACATGCTCACAACAAGGTCTGTGGATTATCTTATCCTGGGTCTCACTGACAGACGAATCTACAGCTGATATCCCCAAAACTCAACAACTCACATCACAACAGTACGAGTGGGTAAATAACACTGCAGGTGAAGGATGTGTGTTTTTGTTTTGGGGTGAACTGTTCACTTCACATCGAGCTTAGAAGCATCAGGAGTCCAGCATCGATTGATTTATGATCACAGTCCACGTTAATAATATTCACTGCCTAATATCAGTCACATTAATATAATATATCTGTGAGGACATTGTACTCTGATAAGTGCTACACAAGTGGAATTTGTTCTCAACATGATACTATCAGATAGATTGGATGAGTTTACCCCTCTCTATACTTTGTAAACTTTCTAAAAATCGATTTTGTATCTTTTCCTTGCAGATATATCCGAGGTAGATTTTTTTGTACTTCTAAACGATGTTTAGAATCGTATCAGTAGAGTTGGTAGTTGTAGATTAAATTTAGTGGATTAGATTTTGATATATTTCCACAGTGAGGACGCTCCCCGTCAGCGTAGTGTGTCATAACCCAACAGAACCACCATCTGATTTACTGAAGCACGTCGGCGTCTGCTGACTCGTTTGTTGTCTGTGTTACTTATGTATATTTCCTCTCATAAGATGATTTATTTAGATATTTATTTATTTACAAGAAGATTATTTATCTATGGATAAGCTGTGCCGCAGGTCCCTGAGGCGAGCAGCGAGGAGTTTAGTTCAAGGAGTTTGGTTTCAATGTGCAATACAGAACAGAAAAGAAGCAAAACACCTCTGACACCATCTTTTTTCTGCTCCAGTGTTTGTTGTAACCCTCTGCCAACGTACATTTCTTCATCCGGTTTCTATTGAAGGAGGAGTTTTTGAGTGTAAGTAGCATGTTTACATGATGAAACAGTGATGAACATTGCCAGTATAATTGTCAGTCTTGGGTCGTGTTGAGCTCATGTGTGGATATGAACGGTGGCTGTGAGGCAGGTCGGTGGTGTGTGAGGTTAAAACAGGAGTTTAACTGTTGAGTCGACTCACTACAGCACCAGGTGGGACCAAGATTACACATCACACACACACAAACACACACACAGGTCTACTGAACTCTTGTGTAATCTCTGACTGGGTGAAAAAAAAACGATCAGCACCAGCGGGTACCGGATGGATCAGCTCGGATTGTGTACCCAGCATGCCCAGCGTCGTTCCAGCAGATGTGGCCCAGATGTGGCTCGGCGCCCGCGAACAGAACTGTCTACAATGTCCGGACAATGTTCCATGTTTCCATGAACTTCTGTACTAACTGTCTGGCTTCGGCCTTTGCTGTTCTGTAGCTAGATGTGATGCCTCCCCCATCCAGCCTCCCCTCCTCACCCTCCCCTCCCCCCCGTGTGTGTCCGTGTTTGCCTCCCCTCCGTGTTCCTCTGCAGATGCATGATGAATCCCCGTGTACACGTGTTAGCAGCATGGTCTACTGTGATGGACGCCATATTTTATCAGGTTGATTCCCCACAGTTTCGAAAAAAAATCCCAAACATCAGAGGCTCTCTGTGAAATAAAATAAGCAAGTGGCTCACACAGACACAACCACGACTACACACTGATACACTGAAGACACACACACACACACACACACACACACAGCATTCATGGATTCAGTGTGTGCTGCTTATTTGTTTAGTTATCCTCAGAAGCTGTGAAAAGAGAGCGCGCTCTGTTGTGTCACGTCTGCAACGAGCTACATCCCAGCTCATCCTTTTGTTTGTTGGTGTACGATATTTCTGTGTCTGTGTAAGTGTTCTTCTTCTTCTTCTTCATCTTCTTCTTCTTCATCTTCTTCTTCTTCTTCTTCTTCTTCTTCTTCTTCTTCTTCTTCTTCTTCTTCTTCTTCTTCTTCTTCTTCTTCTTCTTCATCTTCTTGCTCTTCTTCTTCTTCTTCTTCTTCTTCTTCTTCTTCTTCTTCTTCTTCTTCTTCTTCTTCTTCTTCTCCTCCTCCCATTAGCTGCCTCCCAGGTCTTGCTCTTCAGTGTGTCTCTCTGTGAAGTTTTGTTCCTGTGATGATGAAAATGTCTCTCTCTGCCTGAAACCTTTGTAGGGAATTAAAACGACTGAGTTACTACAATATCTTGTGATAGACATATACATTTATTCAATACTGTAATAAATTATTAACTGAAGATGATATTTAAGTTTTTTTATGAAATGCAGAAAAAGAAATCTTAGAAAAAAAAAATCCAACTTGTTTTTGAGAAAACGGCATGAGGTGTAATGTGTTACTGGAAGAAAATGAAGGTCTTTGATCAAGTGAAGTTGACCTTATTGGAATATAGTTTATTTATTTTCAAGGAGAAACGTGTCTGAGTCGTTATTTTATCTCTGATGTGCAAACAGCAGTTGAACCCAACATGGACGGAGTGTGAGACAACAGGCCACTGAGGCATTTTGCAGGTAAATAAGAACTCTGCAGTCTAAGACGCAGTGTGCATGAAAGAGAATGAACTTTCTGAAGAAGTAAAATCATCATCCTGGTAGCTCAGCACACGTCCCATGAACAGAGGCCCTGTCCGT
This sequence comes from Acanthopagrus latus, assembly GCF_904848185.1. Taxonomy (NCBI): domain Eukaryota; kingdom Metazoa; phylum Chordata; class Actinopteri; order Spariformes; family Sparidae; genus Acanthopagrus; species Acanthopagrus latus. The sequence goes on along the minus strand of NC_051040.1, from coordinate 2,787,983 downwards.
GCTGCAGCAGCCCAGGGTTTGAGTCCAACCGGGGGCACTTTGCTGCATGTTGCTCCCTCTCTCATCCCGTTTACTGTCAATGAAGTTATAAAGGCCAAAAAAATATATGAAAAATAAAAAGCACATTAGACTCACTGCTGGTTACTACGAATGAGCAGGAGTTCGATCCAAAGTAAAAACAAAGATCAGGACATCATTCTTCTGCCTGTCAGTGGGATATTTTAAAGGTCCCGTGTGTTGGATAATACAATTAATGATTATGTTTTCAATAGTATATAATCACCCACAACTAATAATTGTTGTATATTTCATTATTTTCGTATGAGGCCTTTATATCTGTAGAGGGAGCAGGGCCTCCATTTGTACATTTCTCTGTTTCATCATGTGGTTGATGCATTCTAGCAAAACAATTTCTGAAAACCATCTAGAACAATATAGTTCAAATTTGCACAAGACTACAGTGTAAGTTGTTGTAAAAATGTCTCCATATTTAGCAAGTGATGAACAATCACTGGAATCAGTTCTGAATAGTGAGGATTTGCAGTTTCTTGTGTGAAATGTTGGTTTTATCTGGAAACATTACACCTCCTGGGAACTCTGAGTTACACAGAAAAATGTGTACATGTTTACTGGGTACTATTAAACTTATACATTCACAAATGAATCAGAAATAATCATGAAACCATCATCTTGAATTAGTTTGTGGTCGTCACATTTAGAAACAACAAGTCCGCATTCCTCAGTCATAAAAATGCAGGAGTGATACTGATTATCTGTATTAATGTATAATCTCGCCCTGTACTATCCAGTCCAGCAGTGTATTCATATGATGAGTGTTTACTGCCCTTCAGAGATCAATGACTGTTTCAGCTTGATCAATCACACTGTGCATCAGAAGGATTTACTGTAAGTGACAGTTTAGTTGAAGGTTGTGCGTTACAATTACTGATTGCAGTAAAAACACAATATGATGCTACACTGAAGACTTTTTTGTGGGGATCCACCACATGGAGCAGAGATTCATACTATTTAATAACAAATGGTACAGTCATACCTACGAGTATATTTTTATGAGTATCTGGTTTATTCTTATTGGAGAATGGGATGTTAATGTTTTGATCTTTGGACACCAGAAAAATATTTAAATTTAATTTCACCTCATTTTTGTTATTAACTCTTTTAGTGAAAATGTACTAAACCAAGCATGGCACCATTCACAATCTGAGTATAAGAGAAGACAAAATTGTCAGAAGGAAAAATCTTACTATCATACAAGACTGACAGTTGAATTACAGTGTTTTAAATGTTGTATTAAACAAAAATAAACACCAAAGACATAATAAATATATATATATATAAATGAATAAATAAATGTATAAATTTATAGATTAATAAATAGATTTTACTCTTTTATTCTGTAAATTAAACATTTAGCCAAACATGGAATCATATTTCAACATAGTTAATAATTTTTATTTTCCAGATTCATAGTAAACGGTTGATCGTCTCTAGAGACAGAAGCTGGAAATTCAAAAAAAATAATAGTTTTTTTAATTATTTTTATTTAGTTTTACTTTTTTATTATTATTATTATTCATCACCGGAAACTCATCTTGCTGCTGCGCTATTTCAGTCCCAGTGCGCAGATGCGGAAGTGACGTATTGGGTCGTGAGGTCGGATTTCGTTGCTGGTGGTTAACCCGGTCAACCTGTGCAAAGACGAGGGAGATTCTTCAATATTCGCAAGCGTGTCTATTTAGATAAGTAATTGTGCGAGAATAGCAGTCACCGGATTAAACCCCAGCGGAGGCCGGTCCCGGAGACGGTCGGGTTTCATCTGTGCTCGGAGCTGAACCACAAATCATCGGAGCGGCGGAAGAAGGTAGCTAACGCGTGCAAGCGCCATTGTTTATGAGCAGGCGGAGAGCAGGGCCTTCGGCTCATTCCCGGGTTTAACCACACACAGTTGGATATAAACACAAAACGCATGTTCTGTATTTGGTTTTAAATTGTTATCTCTGGGAAATAATTCACAACATTGTTATTTAATTGAGGCGTAGTATTAAGTTAGTAATGGCCGCCCCCATGATTCAGGTGGCAGGTAACGGAAATTATACAACACACTGATCTGAGCTTATCGTTTTAATTAAAACCAACCGCTCTATAGCAGCGTGTTTTCTCAGTAGGTAATAACTGTTATGGATATCAATCACGATGATCAGATGTAACACACCCCTAACGTAACGTGCCGCTTGTTAACAACACGTGCTCTGTTAGAAGATAACTGACACCAACGGTTCTGTGTCCCGACCTCAGTAGCTCGTATTATTCGTCAGTCGTGGTGGAGAATGTGCTCGAAACAGCTGCTTTTAAACGTTGCTATTAATAGGACAAACAGGAACATGGCTGAGGGAGACGGAGCAGCTAGCTGGTGTTTGGCGGGCTGACGAGCTGCAGCACCTCTGTGACGCTGGTGCACCTGTTTAGCTAACAGCTAACGAGCTAGCTAACGAGATGCTCTGAGGCTGTGGATCCATCGGCCTCCTCTGGACTCTCCACCAGCTCCAGAGACGGACTGTGTGTCTCACGACAAGCGTTGACTTTACTCTAGAGTACTGGAAAGAATCGTTTCATGTAAATAAATCTGAAATCATTAGCTATAGTGGATCTTCATGTGGATGCGTGGGTTTATTGTAGGTAGGTGTCTTTGGAGAAATGGCGGAGGGAGGGAGGACGAGGTTCAACAGGTGGCCCTGAAATATCTGTCAGATCCTCTCAAGACACAAAAGATTTGCTTCTATCCAGATCTGATAACATTTCTCTTGTCATTTTTTTCCCCTCCACTGAACATTACGCACCAAGGTGCACATTTACCTCTTGAGATTCTGCTTTATTTTGTATATTTTAAAAAATACATTATGGTAGTTGCACTTGAATGTAAATAAACAAGCAATAAGAAATACGTATGGGTCCAATTGGCAGAATATAACCTTTTTCACATTACATCCACTGGAGTGGACAGATGTATTCATGTTGTCAGATGAGAAATATTACTTTATGATATGGAAGTAAGTATTTCTAACATCTTTATTGGAGGGAAAGTATTGTTTGTACCTGTTGGGTTTTCTGAGACTTGGGAGGGAACACCTGTTATACTGCCTGTGCACGGTGTCCACTTGAGGATATGGGGATATACGTAAACTCTTTCCAAATGACATGGCAAAAAACAAGTGCTTCTTTGTTCTTCTTTATCTAATAGTTTATGCATTGAAAGAGATATGGACCGCCAGAGCTCAAGGTGACATTTCCACATTGTGTTTTTTTATGTCCACAAAACAATTATTTTTCTCAAATGGCTGAATTGATTTATGAATGAAATAATTTTCCTCCTCTCCCAGCAGGCAAGACGATATGTCATACTACTCGTCCCGTAGTTCATCTCGGGCCACTGACTGTAAAGTGTACGTGGGCGACTTGGGCAATGGTGCTGCCAAGGGAGAGCTGGAGCGAGCGTTCAGTTATTACGGCCCACTGAGGAGCGTTTGGGTGGCCAGGAACCCTCCTGGTTTTGCCTTTGTGGAGTTTGAAGATCCCAGAGATGCAGAAGATGCTGTGAAAGGCATGGATGGAAAGTGAGTGTAACATATTAGTGATAATCCTTGCAGCCTACATGAGGACCGTTGCAAGAGTCACAGGTGTCTTCGGCCTCGCATACTGACGTGTCTTCTCCTCAGGGTTCTTTGTGGTTCCCGTGTTCGCGTAGAGATGTCAACAGGCATGTCCAGGAAGGGCCGTGGTCGCCCCAGCCGGCGCCAGTTTGACCCCAATGACCGGTGTTACCAGTGTGGGGACAGGGGCCACTACGCCTATGACTGCTACCGCTTTAGCAAGAGAGGGGGTCGTCGTGGCAGCAGGTGAGGGAATAAAGTCTGTTAGCATTGCTGCTACTGGTGCTTTTATCCGCGCCTGTAGATGCGCTTTATCTGCCTCCAAAACAGAAAGACAAAAGGTGGAAAACATGTGCCTTTCTCTCCCTTCAGGTCTCGCTCTAGATCCCGATCTCGCTCTAGGTCCAGGTCACGCGGACGCCGCTATCGTTCTCGCTCACGCAGCCGTAGCCACAGCAGGTACGTCAGCACTGACGCACAGACGCATCCAAATTTGGATATTAATAGGAAATTCTTGTTCTGGTGGGTTGTTTTAATTAAATGCAGATATCTCTCTATAGTGATGTTTTTTACATAAAATGATAAACAGTCAGGTTGCTCATTTGATTGATTGTCAGCCAGTCTAACAGATGAGACTTGTGGTTATCCTTTTTGTGACTCTTGTTGTTCTCTCTCAGGAGCCGTCGCCGATCTCCATCGTACTCCAGACGCAGGAGCAGGTAAAACAGCTTGTTGAAGTTTGATTTAATGGTTTGTTCATTCTTGTGCTTTGTGTACTGTTGGCAAGCGGTGTGACCGCTCCTCATCAGGGCCTCGTTATTCCAGTTCTACAGTAGAATCTGACAGGGGCCGGGAGAGGCTCAGGAATCAATTAAGTACAGTGATGTTCTCAGCCTAACTCTGATCATCAGCTGTTCATCACCTGTCATAGCTGTTACTAATCCTGATTTGTTGCCTGTGATATTAGGTCTGGCTCCCCTGCCCGCTCCAAGTCCAGGACTCCAGTGAGAAGGTACGTTGTGTGAACTCCAGATCCAACCCTCTGTTGACATCCAATGTGAAATTGTTCTGCTCTTTGATGTTGAGGAGCAGAAAAAAATCTGATTGGCTTGTTGTCAACTTCTTTAGGTTTTATTTATTTATGTATGTATTTATTGTGTCAGCTCTGGTTTACATAAAGCAATAATCCAGTTAATCCCTGTATCGTTTAGCCCTTGAATCCAAATTTAGGATAGTGATTTAAGATGTGGTTGGCGTACACATTCTGCTCCTTTGCTACCCATGATGCCCTTCTCTGCTCAGGCTTGCAGTTATATTTACAGCATAAATATGCAAAAGCATAATTCCAGGATTATCTTTCAACAGTGCTGCATCTAAATATTGGGGGGGTTGTTCTTTTTGCCTTTCCTCCAGTCGCTCCAGATCTCGGTCTCGATCTGGCTCAGTGCCCAGAGGCCGCTCTGTTTCCCGATCCCGCTCACGGTCTCCGTCTGCCAACCACAAGCGCAGCAGGTAAATCCTCAGTCTAGATGTTTCTCATTCACTGAAACAGGGTGTAGGTTTGTCTAATAAATTTCTAGATCTTAGAAAGAGCTTAGATGTCAGTGTTTCTACCAAGACTTCTAGATGTGTTTAACACCTTCACCTCAGTAGGAAGATGCACTAAGTTTAGAGATTTTGGACATCATAGTTCAGGCCACAGCTTTCCAAGAGAGGGTCAGTTATGTATTTCTCATTAGCCAGAGCTAGCTGCTCCATCCTAGGCAGAGGATGATTTTAAATAGACCCTCCTCCCACCCGGGATCATCATACTGCTGCTGAACAACCTACACATGATGGTGAGACGGATGACCCGCGAGACCCCTCTGCCGCCTCGACGTGGAGAGATCTACATCTTCAGCCATATCCTCTGCCTCCTCTGATGGCCAGCCGTGGAGGGGGAGGGGTAGACAGTGACTTGGACCCTCATGTAGGGATATGTAGTATAAGGTGAAAGATTAGAGCTCTGTCTTGTGCTCCCTTTTCAAACTCTCTAAAGTCCTAGTTGATCTTGAAAAGAGAGCACATGAGAGACGTCTCCGCCCAGCCTGTCATAGCAGCTAAAACTAGCAAGAGGCGCCCATATCTCCTGCCTTCTGTGATCTCACCCACCCTACATGTAGCTCTATTCTGAATAAATGAACTTATGCTGAGAGAGGAAGAGAGAAATTTTCATTTACTGGATTGACATTTGAGTGTTAAGTATAGATTTAGCAATGTTAATGTTTTTGATTTTCTCTTAAATTTGAATTCCTATTCTGAATTTGGCTAGATCAGGCAAACTAATCAGATAATTATTGGTTGAGATCAGACAAAACGACACCATTGGTGTGACTTAAGAATCTTTGCAGCACAGTTTTGTTTATTTTTCATATTTTCTTTAAAGCGTGTGGTGGGAGCTGAGCACTGCACTGACACCGCAGCTGATCCCAGGCCCAGGGTCTGCCAGCTGGCGGTGTGTACGTCCTGCGGGAGGGTGACTAAGCGCTGACCTGAGATCAGCCTTCGCCTGCATCTGGTGTTAGACAGCGAGAAAGAGGTCGACCTACCGACCGACCCCTCCCCACAGTGAATGGGTGACCGTCTGTTCAACCGACGCACACGCTCAGACGAGATCAGCCCGTGCACACATAGAGTTGTTCTACTAGAATCACCCAGCCAGCCTTCAGATCTACCAGAGGGCTGACCCACACAGATCAGAGTTCGACCACTACCTTTTAAAATCCATAACCTACCTACCAGACCCCCTACCTACCAGAGTTCTTCGGCCTCTGTCTTAGCTTCTGAAAGTGAGAGAAAGAGAGCTGACGAGAGATCAGTCTTCAAGAGCCTCCCAGCGCAGTGTCTCTCCAAGTTGTAGTCATCCGTCCTTCAGTCCTTTCATCCTTCGCTTCTCTGTACTTGTTGTTTCTGCCACTGTCTCCAAAGGTAACAAAAAATCAAACCCCCTGAAAAGCTCATGTTCATGGTGAAAGAATATGCACAGGCTTGATGTAGTCTGGAAAACTGGGGATTATAGAGCTAAATGATGAGAATTTTAACAAGCATGCTCAGTACAAATGTGTGACTGAACGTGAGTGTTTGGGTGATTGAGTGTGAGAGAGGAATTTTAATGGGCTCATATCTCTGCAGAGGTTTTGTCAGGTGTTTTTCTTCCTGTGCCATACATGTTGCAACATTGTTACCATTTTAAGCAGCTTTACCATCATTTTATTTATTGAAGTCCTCCAGCTCCAGTTATAGAGGTGGCTTTCATAATATATAGAACAGTTTTCATCTGTTTGCTGCCCACTTGTTTGTAGATATTGAAAGAGGAGTATAAATGTCTCCCCTTAGCAGGAGCTGTTCCAACTGTCAGGGAGTTAAGTGATTATTTACAAGGGCAGGTTTGCCCTGAGGAGACCAATTACGTATTCAGCTTCAGACCCTAGAGTTATGTCTCAGAAATGCCAAGTGTAATTACTATATGGTGTCCACAGACGGGAAGCTAAGCAAATTGTTTTTCAAGGCTACATGACATTCAAGTCCATGCAAAGACCCAAATAGAGCTGTATCGACATCTGTTCAAGCCTCATGATGCAAATTTAGAATATATCAATTTCAACCAAACATTTCCGTGTATCATTCGACTTCACAGTTATGTGGAGATGGGGCAGCCTTGTCTCTTCTGATAGCCAAATCTACTGCAGGAATAAACATCCATAGTCACATCACTGAAGGATAGCTTGGATTGCATTTCAAACTTTTGGGATTGATTGGGAAATGTAGTTTTTAAGCAAATGCAGAAGAGAGAACTGTTGAATAGAGTTCATTGTGGGGCTCAACTGAATCTGATCTCTGCTAGTTTACAGTTGGCATTCTAATCTGGCTGTATAGGGCCAATACACACACAAATAAGAAACTCATGAACAGAAAATTTGCTTTGCATTTGGTCTAAACTCACCATTAGATAATTAAAACACTTAATGGCGGAAAATAACAAAATAATATAACAAATATAACAAAATAATCTGTGAACCTTTTGTCAAAGACATATTCAGTTAAATATCAGCACCCATCAAGTCATGAAAAACAAGTTGTGCACAGTGTTGGTGTTGGGATGTGGGATGTTATTGTTCTATTCTTCCATCCTCCCCTGTGGCAAATTAACACCCCTCTGTTTCTGTTTCAGTCGTTCCCGTTCAGCAAGTCCAAACCGAAGCGCTACTCCAGCAGACGACTGAGTGAAGAAGACTATTAGTCCCCCTCCCCCCCCCCAGACAGACCCTCAACCCCTGCACCCTGTCTGCTTTTACAGCCCTGCAGCAGCTGTTTTTGTACTTGTCTGTCTAGTCCCAGTGTTTTTGTTTTGTTTTTTTTAAGTTTAATTTTTCTCCCCAGGATTGTAGTCGTTGTGCAGCCTCAGATATATTCAGTAAAGCAGACACAAATCAGTTTACATTTGATTGTTTTAATTGTTGCCGCGGCTGCATAGGTCTTTCTTCTCAGAAGTCATGTAGCATGTGTAAGAAGCAACTCCTATGTTAAGGAAGAACTGAATGTTGGACTTTTAGCAGTGATTTGGGCAGTTCATACAGCAGATTGCAGTAGAAGACAGAGCAGGTGGTGCAGTACTTGAGGTGGAGGACATTGCATTGAAGAACCTTTATTCTCTAAGCTGAAATGTCTGACCCTTCAAATATTTTTCCCTATTCAGAATCTGAAAATGTTTTATTTTGTGTTGCTCTCCAATTTGATTTGCTGTTTAATGATGGCATAAAGAGATAATTGCTGGCCTGCATGCCTTTAAATATGTCACATTCCTGTTTGTTGTTTCTGTACTGCACTGCCCTTTTTACAAACCTGATCGGCTTCACTGTGTGCTAAATAGAGTTTTCCACGTGTTGATTTTGGATTTGTTCCTGTGACCTCTGATTTTAAAATATACAGTGCTTCAGTTTGATTTCTGTAAGGGCTGCTTTAACAGTTTTGTTCTGTTCCTGGCTTATATAGTAAGACAGTGGCAGTTTTTATTTTTGAATAAACCTCTTCGACATAACCTCAGTGGTCTCACTTTATTTCTGACTCACAAAAAGCTGTAAGGAAGAAAAAACATGATTTTTGATGTTTTACTTTTTAATATATTTTTTGTAATAAGTGATGTTACACTGATACATTTGCCAATAACATTACTTATTTCTTAAATTATGGCTGTAGAAATTATCCAAGGACATTATCCAACATTTGTATTTACATGTAGGGCGTTTATCAGACTCTTTGGAGACAGTTTACTGCAAAAAGGTTGTTAACGTAAATCAATCAACTAATCAGCTGTACTCCAGACACGTTTGTTTTGAAAATATGAAGATTTCTCACAATATAAATGTGACTTGATTTGATTTGTGTATATTGCTGATTAACTACTTTTACAGTTAGGTAAAGCCTCTTTACGTTTCCTGTGCTTCTATTGGCTGTTACTCGAGCACAAATTAATTGACAGCTAGCTGAGCCTATCACAGCACGCGGTGTCGATGTTCTGGGCGTGGCCGCACGAGCCTGGTTTTTCTTGACTTTTCCGTCCATTTCAGTTGATCGTCACTACCACCATCCTTTTTAACCGGGACAACATGGCTACCGCAGCGAGCCGTTACTACAGCGAAGACGGCAGGGCAACGAAACGACAGAAAACCGACGGAATGGCCACGGTGAGTTTTTTTAAACGCGAGCTGCTGCGGAGATTTGTGTAGGTTACATAACAAACGCGGTGGCCGTTTTCTCAGTTGAGTTTGATTCATTCAGATGCGCCGTTGGGGAAAAATGTCACGACGCGTCACGGGTCATGCTACATCCATGTTTGTATGAAGGGCTGTCTTCTTTTCATGGGCGTTGTGTGTTAAACATTGTGTGTTTGTACCTGTGAGGGGAACAAGGAACACCGCTCGGATCATAAACTGCACGTATACCTCCTCTGTGCAGCCTGACTAGGATGGTTGGAGGGCGGCTTCCCCAGCCGGGCCTCGCCTGAGCGTGGCTTTGTTCTAGTACCGGTAACGTTAGCCGTATGCTAGCTGTGAGCTTCAGATTGTAATCGGGCTGTGCTTCAAATTACTCGCCTGTTATACACGCTGGCTTGATTATACCAACACTCAGGATTTGGAGATAAGCTTTTTATTAAACATTTTTGCTAAACGATACACCCGTTAGAGCCACTGATCACCCCTTCCCCCAACTGTAGTAACCTGAGGTGAACGAGTATTAGCATTAGGTTAGCATGACCTAACGACACCTATTGACTCCGTTTTCTCCTCCAGCTAATTGAGCAAAGAGTATATTGACTCTGTTCATCTCATTGTTCTATTATTATTTGTTAATATAGCTGTGAAGATGCTCATTGATTAAAAATGGGTCTGGAATAAATTGTCATCTCATCTGTGGTCACTTGCTAATTAAGCCGCCACGCAGATTGTTAATCCCCTTTTTTATAAGTCTACACAAGATCATGAATATGCGTATAATAGTATATTATGTGTGTGCTAGTTTGCTTCACTGCAGGCTAATTATTTATTTTTTTAGATTGCAAGAAATGTAACCCTAACCCTATGGAACATTTAGTTTCTTGTGTGTAACATTAAGCAGAGCTGTGAAGTCGCCCATGTCTAAACCACTCACTGATACACCTGCAGGGCCACACATGTGGGTTAAAAAAATGCCTACACTGAGAATATTTGCTAAATCTCATGATTTCTTCGACAGGGATATGAGGATCCACACAAGACCCTTCCTTCTGTGGTGGTCCATGTCCGGGGGCTGGTGGACGGTGTCACGGAGGCCGACCTTGTGGAGGCCTTGCAGGAATTTGGAGCGATCAGGTAAAGAAAAACAACATGAAATGCATCTTTTCCATAGTTCACATTCATGACACTTTGTTGCCTGTTACCTGGACTCAGTCACCTTCCACCAAACGTGTTCTTGTTGAGTCTGCATCATCTAACCCTAAACTTACATTTGTTTTTAGCTATGTGGTGGTGATGCCCAAAAAGCGCCAGGCCCTGGTGGAGTACGAAGACATGAACGGATCGTCCACAGCTGTAACCTATGCTGCAGACAACCAAGTCTACATCGCCGGTCACCCAGCCTTCATCAACTACTCAACTAGCCAGAAGATCTCCAGGCCAGGAGACTCGGATGACTCCAGAAGTGTTAACAATGTTCTCCTGCTCACCATCATGAACCCCATCTACCCCATCACCACGGTAAATGCAACGACATATGTTATGTCTTTTTACTTGACGTGTGGAGGTTCACTCCCTTTTATGACGATTGGTTTTAGTGCACACAGATTAGTGGAGACAGTTAATTTGTTTGATTCAGGATATGCAGTGTTAAAAAGATTTGGCATGCTCTAATATTCAGGGCAGCCGTGCATGTTTTGCTGCTTTATAACATAAATAGATTATTCTCTCAATGAACGATTCGGTTGCATGTGTCAGTTAACCATCAACCATCATAGAGCAAAGTCACACATTCATATGTTTCGTTTGTGCCATCCACAATCCAGAGCGTAATGATGCACAGCCCGTGTGTGTTTGTGTGTATTGTGTATAACTTGTTCCATTTTCACAGGATGTCCTCTACACTATCTGCAACAACTGTGGGCCTGTCCAGAGAATCGTCATCTTCAGGAAGAACGGCGTCCAGGCCATGGTTGAATATCCTTTTCCTGTTGACTATGAGTGTATTACCACTACCGGACAAAAATAACATGAACTGCTGAAATACATGTGAATGGTAATTCAGAAACAACGTAATGATGGATGGTGTAGTTTGTATCTAACAGGTTTTGTAGCTTTGTCAATGTTCTAAAAAAATAAATGTAAACTTATCAGCTCACAACCACAAAAAGGTGCACACTGCATCCTGAGGAAGACAAGTTGTGGTAGGAACATTTGACGGGTTCTAATTATGGAGGAACTAGAAGCAGCACAGCAGTGTTTAGGTGTGAAGGTTTTACTGTTGTGGCCTTCGTTCCGGATCTTTACTGTCATTGAGATTACACAGCACTTGTCTTTTCCTTAACCCTGTCATTACATTTGACTCTGTGCAAAGCGCCCAGCGGGCCAAGGCCTCCCTGAACGGTGCCGACATCTACTCTGGCTGCTGCACGCTGAAGATCGAGTATGCAAAGGTAAGTGCAGAAAACGGCCCAGTCACTTTTATTTTGATTTAGTAAGTGACTTATTTTTTCATCTGTACTGGACGCAGCCTCACTTTATTGCTGGAGAAAATCATGAACAAACTATACTCTATGTGTATTTATCTAAAACACTATTGCTGCTTGTTGTTTTGTTTTTTAAACATTAATCTAAATGAATCTATGAATAGCTGTGTAATTTGTCAGCCAGCTTGTTTTCATATGATTTATTTTCCTTCAGCCCACCCGTCTGAATGTGTTCAAGAATGACCAAGACACTTGGGACTACACAAACCCTAACCTAGGAGGACCAGGTAAAACCTCACACACTCTCATACACCCTGAGCATTTTCTTGGTGCCAAACATGCTTTGTAGCATAGAAGCCCGATATCGTTGATCACCCTTACTGCCACTGTGAGGAGTTTCAGCAAGCAGGCCATTAAGGGGATGGTGTCAACACCCTTCATTGGTAATGCTGCTAAATAGATACATTTTAAGTTGTGACCAGTATACTAAGTCTATAAGTCCAGTTACCTACGAGGACTTCTGTGGCATTATTATTGAAGGTGTTGCTTGGTATCTTAATTAAAACTTAACATTTGTAAGTACACACCAGGATCAGTGATCATATGTGGGAGTTATGGAAAATCAGGGTCTGAATGTAAACTAATACTCAGGTTGAATAGCCCATAGCAATTTAACTGTAAAGACTAGTGGGCATCAGAAATGTAGAGTGAACCTACAATTCAGCAAAATGAAAGACAAAAGTGTTGAGCTCTGCTGTGTGGTGAGAATTGCAGGAACAAGGAAGAAGAGTTTTGTTTTGACAAAGCAGCACAGAGACAGATTTAAGATATGAGTGCTGTTGTCTAACAGACACACTGCCCAAGCGAGTGACAGGTGTTTTTATTACCTCTGTGGGAGTATCTGTCATCTACCTCTGCATATCTCAATAGTGAGAACAAACACCTGTTGTGTCCCTGTTGTTTTCTCTCCAGTATTTCCTGTTCATGCCTTTCTTGCCACACCTGTAAACCTGCAGTGTGTTTAAGATCATCTGGGCTACTGTGTATATACTTAAAGTTCAACAACAGTTCAGGCATCATGTTTTTCAACTTTAAAGACAAATATCCTTGCCACCAAGACTGATCCTGGTCTTTTCCACTGTCAGCTTCTGCCGGTTATTAAATTTAACTTTTACATCTAGAAAATCCTAATCAATGACTCTGAAGTATGCCGAGTCCCAGTCAGGGCAGCCACAACATGTCACTGTGTTACTGTCAGACAGATAGTAACTGTGATTTGTGTGAGAACAGAGGCATTGACCAGCATCAGTAAACGGGTCATGTGCAACATCATGTAACTCTTTATCTTCTCCTAATTAATCTGTGAACTCAGCAAGTCAAAACAAACATGCACAGGAACATGTGCTAAAGGGAGAGGCAGATACATGCTGACAACATCCCCACTCAGCAGCCACCACCTCAAGTATCTTCAGTGAGGACACAACCACTTTCATACAGAGGGCCAAACGTCCCCTGAGACACAAGGGGACAAACGACAAGACCCCACCACCACCATCACCACCACCACCCACGCTACATGACGATGTAGGACTGATTTACCACTCACTCCTCATCTCTGCATCCCAGCACAAGACCCCTGAAGACAACGCACACTTCTCGAGGGCGGGGTGTTTTGGGCACTGAGCTACACTTGGTCCCTCCCCCCTTCATGTTGAGACACAAGCGATGACACATTGAAGCAGGCCAAAGCCTGCACCGAAAATCCCAAATGGAGACTGATACCAGAGAAGACACAGCATCCACCCAAACAGATGGTAGTGACAGACATCTCAGCACAGCAGCTGATGCACACTGATACTATCTGCTCGACTGAGATCACATTTTTTAAAACCTCGGCCTTCCTGTATTGTTGCCATGCTTGTTGACATGAAAACGACACACTCGAGCAGCACACGTGCCGGCGCCCTACCAACTGATCCAATAGATGAATCACACCCCCGTCACATTGGAGCCCAACACAAGACAACTGATGAAGACACTGCTGACAACACCATCAAGCACACTCAGAGCCCATTCAGGCCCAGTTTTGGTTTTATGTGTTTCCTCCCACATGGAAATCAGCTTCTCTCTCTTGCTCTTTCTCCTCATCTCTTCATCTTTTCCCTGCTCTGATTTTCTTACTACATGCATCCCTGTTAAGCTACCCCCCCCCCTTTATTTTTTTTTTTTTTGAGTGCAGTTTTTTTTTCTTAACATTTTAAAGTCTCTAGAAGCTGTGTAACGCCTTCCATGTGATGCAGGTTTGGCAATTTGCGGCTAAGAGGAGCCAGCTTCCCAACTGAAATGTTCTCTGGCAGCCTCAAGGCCTACCAGTGGGTGCTAAGCGGACTATTCCAAAAAGGAACAAAAAGGACGGACCAACCCTCCAATGGGCGTTTGATAAAACCAGGAATCGATCCTGAGGTGGAGAGTTGTTTCCCCCAAAAGAGGAAATGGATAAGAGTATTGGATGAAATGAAATGAGTGGAGAGTGGTGGATCTACTGCAGCAAATATCTTCCTCCCACTGTTTGTAAGCATGCAGTAAGTAAATCGAGACCCTCGTCAGGGGGGACATAACTGCACAGCACCACATGACTCCAACGCCCAGCACCCAACATCGCCACACAAGACTGACATGACTCGATTTGTTTTTGTTTCCTCATACAGGCTTAATCTTTCTCTTTCTGGAGGAGGGTGATGGTTGTGGTTCTGTCAGGGGGGAGGGGTTGTATTATGTCACTCAAACTTACTGTGTTGGCCTTGTGGTGTTGCTCCCTCTGTTGGCACTTCACAGCCATCAGGGATCTGTTATGTGTGTTTCCCTGGACCTGTGTGATAGTTTCTTTTGGGAGATGAAATTATGTTTCAATCTGGAGGGTGTGAACTTCATGTTAATCCTTGCACGATGTGGGCGACCCAAAGCGTCGCTCACATGTGAAGCCAGGAGAGCCTCAGTGGCTGCTGGTGCCCAAAATTTACAAGCTGCCTTTTTGTATTCTGGTCACAAAACTGCCTTTTACAGTCTGCACGATCCTGGTTGGTCACCTGCAGAGGTACCAAGCCTTCTGCATTTCATAGTCCAGACAGCTTTGTCCTGAGTGGGTTTTACTGTTCTCTCCTGACATTTAACTGGGTTACACTGGGAGGAAAATGTACCTTTTTGATTAACCTGGCTTCCATTCTGATTGTGTATGATTATTGTGTACCTGTACAGATGGTGATGCAGATGGCAATGGGAGCAATGCAGGTGTGTGTGAGCGTACAAACTTTATTTTTAAATTTAGCCATTTGTGATGCTTATCTAGAGTGACTTTGTCTTGATGTCCCCTTCTCACCTCCTAGATCATTAGCATCCACCTCATGTTTGCCATTTCCCACCCACTTCACTCTAAAAGCTAAACGTTTAATATTGTGGATGTTTTCTGATTTAAGAGGGATTTTGATTTGTGGTTGAAGGGAATTTCTATTGAATCTCATATCAGTCTTGCCATCTTTTACATCCCCATACCTCCTTTCCCATTTCCTAAACTAATTTCTACAGACAAAGATGATCACTGATTATTTCAGCTGCTTGGTTTGACTGTTGTGACCTGCCTGGAGTGTATTGTGGGGGAGGGGGGAGTTTTTATGTCACTTGACTCCTGCAGACAAGATGAATCAATCTTGAAATGCATGTGTCTGTCTCCAGGGCTAAGTTATCCTGACAATTGATTTATCTACTTTATCTAAAATCTCATCCAATTGTCAGTTAACCATGATAACCAGGCGTTAAACGCTCCGGCACCCTGTTGTCATGTAGATACTGCAGCCGGTCTTGTTTCCAGTCTCGTCATATTCAAATGGCTCTTTCTGTTTCTCTCTCTGCCTTTCTTCTCCTGTTTTTGTCTTTCCGATTTCATAGAGGATGTGAATGCCAACCCCAACAAGCGTCAGAGACAGCCTGCTCTGCTGGGCGACCACCCTCCAGAGTACGGTAAGGCTGTCACGCCCCCGAGAAACCAGAACGAACACTGAAACAAACACATGAAAACAAAATACTCTGCTCATCTATACCTTTTTAAAAAGGCGACTTTAATTACCTGAAATCTGTGGGATAATCAAACTTGATATATTTTTGGGGTGATGTGTAATCAAAGTTAATAAACGGTCCTCCACACAGTGGCAGTTAAGCGGTGCTGTGATGACAACTAGGACGCTTCATGTGCTGCATTTATCTTGGGATGAAATCTGTTTCTCCAGTCGGTGACGTTTTTCAGAAAGTGGTTCTGTCTTGACCTGACCTCGGTGGATTACCGGTTTATTCCCTGTCCTCTCTCTGCCCCGCTCTTCAGGTGGTGGTTACCATGGCTACGACGAGAGCTATGGATCTCCGCCCTACGAGGGTCGGCGCATGGGTCCCCCGATGAGAGGCCGCGGGGGGAGAAGCTACGGGCCCGGCTACGGACCTCCTCCCCCTCCTCCTGGAGAGTACGGCGGCCACGCTGAGTCTCCAGTCGTCATGTTGTATGGACTGGACCCAACCAAGATGAACGCCGACCGTGTCTTCAATATCTTCTGTCTCTATGGAAACGTGGAGCGGGTCAGTATCTGGCAGTTGATGTTTTTTTTTTTTTTCTGTTTCTGCTGTGAGGGGAAACATTTCAAGCTGTAACGTCTTCATCAGATCATCAGATGAAGAGTGAAGGCCCCCACCTTCACTCACAAAACTATATGATAAATGATCAAACAAAAACTGTCAATATCTGCACATATTGTTGAAAGAGAAGATGGAAATATACATGCAGAGGAAACGAATCAGTATTTGTTTCCAGGTCTTTGCTCCGAGGGGAAATGTGTCCTCAAAGACAAAGTCAGGAATTTGCTTTTAATCTTCTGTTTAAGGGCCGACATGTCAGAGTTCTTATTTAAACTGCATCTATTTTTGTTGAGAGCTGGAGCTGTCATGCTTTTATAAATGGCTGCACTTAAAATAGTCGTTTTTCTCTCTATTGCTTATTTAACCTCAAAGATGAAATGACACAGTCTTCTAACTCATCGCTGTCAGATTTAAAAATAAATTCACAAAGCCCAAAAATAATCTTTAAACCCAGAAACATTCTGACAAGTACAAAGTGTTTATCACCTGAAAATGTCTCGAGGAATAAACTGCTGTTTTGCTCTATTTTCGAAGTGTAAAATACTTCCAATCCAAAACACAGAGACCAACAGAAAACCATTATCTTGAATCAAAAGATTGGAACCTTTCGTCCGTCAGAAGCAGCTGTGTTGAAGGAACCGTTAACCTGTTAAACCCGTCTGTTACCTGGTCCTGCAGGTGAAGTTCATGAAGAGTAAGCCCGGTGCCGCCATGGTGGAGATGGGAGACTGCTACGCTGTGGATCGCGCCATCAGTCACCTCAACAACAACTTCCTCTTCGGACAGAGAATGAACGTGTGGTGAGTTCACTTACCCAGACCACACAAACCTCGGCATGTTAGAACTTCAGACAAATTAGTGTTGTTACGTGGGTGTCAAACCAAAGCAGCTAAATAAAGAGGAAAGTATTGGCAGCAGCAGTGAAGTCCTCTTAATTAAATGAATATCCTCCGTCCCTGCAGCGTGTCCAAGCAGCAAGCCATCGTTCCCGGTCAGTGTTACGAGCTGGAGGACGGCACAAGTAGTTTCAAAGACTTCCACGGCTCCAGGAACAACCGGTTCACCTCCCCAGAACAGGCGGCCAAGAACCGCATCCAGCACCCGAGCAACGTGTTGCACTTCTTCAACGCCCAGCCCGACGTCACGCCAGAGGTTTTCTCTCAGGTCTGCGGAACGTTTCACTGCTTTCACCTCATTTTCTCTATTAAATTGATTTCCTTGTTTAAGAGGTCACATAATCCACCTTCATGCAGTAACTAATAAATGTTGTTCTCTCCACAGATTTGTGAAGAGATCGGTATCAAGTGTCCCGTCAACGTCAAAATGTTCACAGGAAAGAGTAAGCTGGGTTTTTTTTCTTTTGGCCACTGAACTTGGAGAAAATTAAAGTTTATATCCATTAGATAAAATGTGACAGCGATGATTTAAAAACCAGAACAACGCTGGAAGGTGTTTTTAATTCTGACTCCCACCACCAGGTGGCGCAGCTCCCAGTGACCGCAGCGCTTCAGGTCTGTTAGAGTGGGAGTCCATCAATGATGCCATGGAGGCTCTGGCCATGATGAACCACTACCAGATGAAAAACGCAGGTAACATGTCTGAGGTTGTTCCCCTAAGCGTCTCTGGTGCTGAGCAGGGTTTCAGACAGAAAAAAGGTTTGTTCCGGTGTGTTGTTACAGTACTTTGAGGCTCGTGGTGTTAATTGGTGCGTAATTTTAATTCTCTCCCTCTTTTTCTAGCTGGTCCGTACCCGTACACCCTCAAACTGTGCTTCTCCACCGTTCAGCACGCCAACTGAAAGCAGCCTCGTAGCCAAGAAGAGGAAGATGGTCCACCATTCCCATGTTCACTTGTACTCTGACCATGGCGGCTTGTAACACACCTGGGGGGGAATTATATCCACAAACACCTGAAATACTGTGAAATAATGTCACATTAAGATCGCAGTGCAAACTCCTCATATTTGGTATATTAATCAGGTTTAAAGGAATTCAAAGTTTTGATATTCATGCCCCAGATGTGGTTTATAGAGTATCAGTACGTGTGTCTTCAGTATAAGTTGTCCTTTTTACTTTTTGTATTATGCTTCTACAGTAACCTGACATGTGAGAACGCATATTTGACAGAATTGGTTTTATGCTCAGGTGGTTCAGCAGCCGTGAACAACATGGTTTTGTAAAAGATTTGTCTTTTGGAACTTTTTATTATTATAGCTCACTTTTTGTTTTTTTGTGTTATTTTAATTGCTACTTATTCAGTTCTGTGTCTCCATGTCTGATGTGCAGATGGAGAGTTGTTTTGTTCTAAGAAAATAAAAAAAAAATCAATTTAAGGTTGAGTTTAATGTGCCGTCCTTATGAAATGTGCTGTTGTGTGTAAAATGTCTTTTTACCTTCCATCTTAAAACCCCCACCACCAAACTGAGAGGGGCAAAGACCAAATACTGGAAGCAAACTCTCCAAACCAACAGCTCTCACCTGAGCTAACTACAGAGTCTCATGTTGTGCTTGTTTCAGGCTCTCTAGTTTCTGCTGGTGCTGCCCGTCAGTGTTTCACTCATGAGTCCAGACGGTTCCCAGTGAGGCCTGACAACCTGAAGCACACACACACACGATATAAGGTCCTCCTTGATGATATTTCAGAGCCCATGAGCTCCTTTGTCCAATAAGTCAGGGAGGTTCACAACCCAGTGGACAGCACAGATCAGATAGGAGCCACCAGCTTTTTTAATAGTTTGTTGCAGGCCGGTGCTGAATGACCCAAGACCCAGTACCGGTCCACAGCCCGGTGGTTTGGAGTTGACACATCTATGAATCTTCTGCAGAAACTGGCAGCACTGAGCAAACCTTCATTTACCAGCCGTGTTGTTAGTCAGGGGTCTTTAAGGAGGGAGATGTGAAGTCTCCCGGTCCTGGGTCCCTCCCGGTCCTGGGTCCCTCCCGGTCCTGGGTCCCGCTCAGTCCTGGGTCCCGCTCAGTCCTGGGTCCCGCTCAGTCCTGGGTCCCGCTCAGTGGACCATACTAAAAACCTTCACTTCATGTGTCTGAATGATTCTTTTGAGGACAACAATCTCAATATGTTGGCCAGAGAAAGTGGAATAAAAGAATCCATCTGTGTCAAACTGGAACAGCTGTTTTTGAACAGAGGAGGTGGACGAAGGTTTTATTTATCACCCACCTACAAATTCAGTGCGGAGTTCCCTTCCATAGCAACCGCTCACACCTGGGCTCACCTGGGCTCAGTGACCCACAGGTGGTCCTGATGACTCTGAACCTCAGAGCTCAGTGTCCTTCAGACTCTGTGAGGACACACACACACCTGCAGCCCTTTGAGTTTTGTATGGTTGGAGAAGTCTGTTTAACAAGACATATCACAGGGCATATTAATACATAGATATTTCGCATTTTTATTTTAATTTTGACAGTGAGAGGGGGGTGCACCGCTCCTGGAGATACTGCAATACCAGGGCGATGCGTGGAGTGGACGGAGCAAGCCCCTATTCCATCTCCCTGTTCCAAAAATCAATTTAATATATGGTCCCCGGGTAGGGGACGTATCAGATATTAAACTGATAAGAACAGATACTACACTTGATCTTAGCCAAAAGGCCGAGAAGCGATGGCGTCATGGCGTCAGACGTAAGGGTGTCGTTTATCGATCCAGAATCCTCAGTGACGGTGCGAGTTTATGTTTCTGTCACAATTCCGCTCGATTATAAAGTAACAAAGTCAACTGAACACGGTGGATGTGATTAAATGCCTGAAGACGGCAGAGAAATGTGTTGTTTTAATAAAATAAGACCGTTACGCGGCGCCTTCACTGGTCACGTGACGCAGTCTTGTCCAATAGGAATGTAAGACGGGAGCGCGGCGCTGTTTCCTGTCAGACAGAGAGAAGAAGCTTCTTCTTTACACAACACGAACATCATCTGAGCTATAAACACGAAATGAGACGGTACATTGTGGGAAAAAGTCAGAAAAGGTCAGAAATTAATATTTTGTTCATAACAGAAACAACAGACGGAGCTCTGGCGCCCTCTGGTGGAGGAAAGAGAACTGCAGCATTTGATGCGACATTAAACCTGCAAGTAACTTCTGATTTAGTATAAAATGTAATGGAGTTAATTATCAACTCTGATAATGACAGTCAGCGTTTCATTTTATTCCATTCTGGTTGCCAACTTAATAAATTCTCAGAAAAATCTCACGATTTTTTTTTTCTCAAAACTGTTCTCAGTAAAAGAAAAAAAAATAATCTTCTTAAATTAGAATTATCCCACTAAAATCAAATGTTCTTGGAAATACACTTTCTGGAAAATTTGGACTTTCTCATAAAATATAAATTTCTCCCAAAAAATAACATTTTCTCAAGATTTCTTTTAAGATAAAAAAAAAAAAAATAATCTGTCTTTTTTTGTCACATGTGCTGATTTAGCTTTGATGCAACGTTAAACTTGCAAAGTAACTTCTGATTAAAGCATAACACGTAGTGTATATGAACAGCTCTGATAATGACCATCAGTGTTTTTATTTCCTTTCATTTCATTTCATTCTGATTGCCAATTTAATTAATCAGAAACGTGACGCAGCATGTAATTAGTTATATATAATTTGTTTGATATAGTTTATAATGAAAATAGTCTATTCAAGACACAAAAGAAAGAAAGCTGTTTCCACAAATATAATTATTTTTGGAATTTTCTCGTTTTACTATCAAAAATACGGACTTGCAGTAACAGCGTATGACTTTTGGCTCTACAGTTTGAGCCCCGGCGGCCACCGTAAGACTGTTTCTTCTTGAGGACGAGCTAATCTAGCCAGTAAGGGGTTAATTAAACTTTCTTTTTTACTACACACTGTCATGTTTGGTGGGATGACACCTGTCACGTAACGTAACTTTGCTTCTTTGTATGTTTTCTGCCGTGAAACCAGTGAAGTTTCCGACTAGAGACGTTTGTTCAGAGAGCTGTTATTGTTGAGCTAGCTGTTTGTCAGCTAGCTTCAAGCTAACGTTAGCTAACAGCTCACAGAGGGAGAGGTGACTGATTTATCTGTCCGCTGCAGATTAATCGATCAGTGATCAGTTTGGACTCTGACCCGCTCAGAAGAAAGAAGAGATGTTATCAACTTTCTTCAGGTCAGCGCTGTCGACATGTAAGTCAACAAGTTTGTGTGTTAGTGTGTTTATCTGCTTTAAATGTCTTAAAACGTTTAAATCTTCACAGTAAACATAATGTTTGATATGTAAATGATTGTCAGGCCTGTTTACTCCTCACAGGTTGTGAATGATTTATTTAACTGATGTGAATTAACGCTGTAAAGAGTGAAGCAGGTGAAATGTAGGTGAAAGTTCACTAGTGTCATGCAGCATGCAGACTGTGTGAGACTGTGTGAGAGGTTGTGTTGTGTTGCCAACATGCTGATTAAAAGAGTCATAGTTTAGTCCGGTTACTAAAGTCTGATCTTAACATAAAAGATGTTTCTGTTACTATTTTCATCTGTTAAGTCAAGTGTTTTTTTCCCCTTAGGAGGAGTTTTATTTTTTCATGTGTGAAGTTATTTGTGTTTGTGTCTCAGCCAAGTACAAAAGTTTGAAAAACAAAAGTTAATCTTTGTTTTCAAGACTTTATTCCATCCTGTCTCTCGTTGATATGGAAACCCTGAGGGAGAAGTGAAGGGTTTTTAAAATAGTTTTTATTTTATTATTTTTTTTATTAAGCTTATCCATGTTCTTAGTCTGGTGCAGAGTTCCTTACTGCATGAAAACATTTCCTCAGAAAAAAAAAATTATGTTTTATATTAAAATTATGTCACAAAAATTAAATGTTCTTAGAAATAACACTGTCTGGAAAATTTTGACTTTCACACGTGTTAATTTTCAGAAAAATATCATTTTCTCACAAAAATATATTTTTTAACAACAATGAAATATTTTCAGAAAAATTGCATTTTTTTTTTTTTTTTTTTTGATGAAAATGTAAATCTTTTCAGGGAAACAAAATTTCCAAACATCAGATTTTTTTCCCATCCTGGGATCAACTTTTGCACATGAAGAAGAATAAAATGTTCTTGGGACTTTTTTCTGTCTGTGTTGACGTGTGAAAAAGAATCTTGTGTGATCCAGAGTGAACACATTTTATTTTTTTTGCCGTCATCTGACTTCTGTTCACTGGACTCTTCCATATCTGTGTTCGTGTCTCTCAGATCGCGGGCTGTGGCTGCCGGCTCAGGTCGCCGTCAGATCCATGTCTTCTTCCGGCGGTCCTGGATCTCCGTACACCTCGCTGGCCATCAGCCAGCCAGCAGAGTTCATCACACATGTGGAGCTGAACCGTCCTGAGAAACGCAACGCCATGAACAAAGTCTTCTGGAGGTACGAACCTGGTCAGATCCACAGTCACTGGACGGTCTGATGTAGGAACATTATCTTCACCTGCTGCTCTGTCTTCTTCTGCCTCCAGTGAGATGGTGGACTGCTTTAATGCGATCGCAGGAGACCCAGACTGCAGAGTGGTGGTGGTTTCTGGAGCAGGGAAGCTCTTCACAGCTGGTAGGTGTCTGACTCTGTACACGTTTTAAAGTCTTCGTAGGAAAGTTTTTATTCACTCAGTGTTGCGTTTCCGTCCAGGTATCGACCTGATGGACATGGCCGGCGACGTCCTCCAACCAGAGGGCGACGACATGGCCAGAACTTCCTGGAACATGCGAAAAATAATCTCCAAGTACCAAGAGACGTTCTCTATCATCGAGAAGGTCGGAGCTGAAGAGTGGTTAT
This sequence comes from Acanthopagrus latus, assembly GCF_904848185.1. NCBI lineage: Eukaryota > Metazoa > Chordata > Actinopteri > Spariformes > Sparidae > Acanthopagrus > Acanthopagrus latus. The sequence goes on along the minus strand of NC_051040.1, from coordinate 2,764,628 downwards.
CACTCCAACAAAGATGGAAGCTGGATTTTTCAGTCACCTTATCAATGATTTCTTTTCTCCTCGCAGTGTCCGAAGCCCGTGGTGGTGGCCATCCACGGCGCCTGTGTTGGAGGAGGTAGGCCAGCTGCGTTCATGAAATCATGCATAATGGTGTTACTGCGGAGGTATGCACTCTACTCAGTGTCAGTGTAGTTCACTGTGGATGTTGTTCTGTATCGCAGGTGTTGATCTGATCACAGCCTGTGATATCCGTCTGTGTACGCAGGACGCCTGGTTCCAGGTGAAGGTGCGTACAGGCGACTTTAATATCAGAGGCTGGAAATGTGGTGACAAGAAAATTAAAGTTTTCTCACAAATCTTTTATTTTTATCAGAAAATTTATTTTGGGAGGAAAATTGAATTATTGCAGGGAGAAAAAATAGTTTTTTTGTTTTGTTTTTTTTTCAGAAAAAATTATTTTTAAAAAATGTTCAAAAAATAAATGGACAATAATTTTCTCATATTGAATTTTGTTCAGTGTCAGTTTCATTCTTAATTATCAGTCTTATAAAAGAAAAGGATTTCTATTTATTTTTTACTCCATTCTAATAATTTAATGATTTTTTTATTGATTGAATTGAATTCTGTTGAATGAAAACCGTCAGTCATCATTCTCATTCTGGTCTTAAGTTAAAACAGCAAATAATATCAAGACAGATTTTATTGATATAAAAACAGTAGAATTTCAATTAAAAGTAAAATAAGCGGTTCATATTTTACAGAAAAGTCTTCAAGCAGACGGTTTATTAAAGGTGATGACATCATGAAGGTGATGTTGTGATTCTGACTTTCTGGTCGTCTTCACAGGAAGTGGATATCGGACTGGCAGCAGATGTTGGAACTCTTCAGAGACTTCCTAAAGTCATCGGCAGCCGCAGGTCAACAGACGATTTAATAATTCATAGAAAGTCTTAAAACTCAGCAGCTGAACCAGGAACTGAGATGATTTCAGCAAGATAATTTACACCTTATTTTCTAGTTTCCTGACACATCATGTGATTAACTCTCCTTCACGTCCTCCAGCCTGGTGAACGAGTTGGCTCTGACCGCCAGGAAGATGTACGCTGATGAGGCCAAGAGCAGCGGACTGGTCAGGTGATCAATCGACTCATCGTTTTGTTTTCTCTTTGTTTCAGCTGAACCTCTGCTAGACAAGTTGTCACCTGTAGACAGAAACCACACCGATGTTGTTTAATGTTGTCCGTCTTTCTCGTGGACGAATTTCTTACAACTTGGCACCAGCGTCCAGACGGACTCGAGGATGAACTGATGAGATTCATGTGGTCGAGCTCCAGCTCACTGTGACCTCACAAAACAAGTTTTTGTCCGTAACTCAAATTCAAGGATAACTTTGTTAAACAGTGACACAACAAACCTTTCAGTGGTGCAAATGCAGCCAACAGATTTAATCGTCTGCACTTTGTAATCAGTCAAATATATTCTCTCCAGCCGAGTGTTTGCAGACAAGGAGGCCATGTTGGCCGGAGCGTTGGAGATAGCCGGGGAGATCGCCGGTCGCAGCCCCGTCGCTGTTCAGGGCACCAAAGTCAACCTCATCTACTCCAGAGACCACAGTGTGGCCGAGGGGCTGGACTACATGGTAACTACCTTAAAAACAGTCGCACACGAAGCTGCTTTCTTCCTTCATGTCACCACTGAACTCCTTCTCCACCTTCTCCATCCTCCTCCAGGCCACCTGGAACATGAGCATGCTTCAGACTGCAGATGTGATGAAGTCGGCTCAGGCCTCCATGGAGAAGAAAAGTCCCAAATCAATCGTCTTCTCCAAACTTTAGACCTCAGCTGCCGACAAAAATCCACTGTGGCCTTTTTGTTTTTTTAGACAGCTTGAACCGACTGTAGGAAGTAAGAGGGAAGCTGATCCATGTTGGGAAAAAGTTCCGTTAAAGTTTTCTACTAAACTAAAGAATCCAAAAGTCATCCACGTTCAGAGGTGACGTCTTACAAACTGTAATATCTTGTTGTGGATTTATTTCACAGTAACAGATTTCTGATTATACAGATGTGTGAATGACTTCCTGAATGTTTTCTTAATAAAAATGTGTTGAATGATTTGAAATCTCAGTGACCTTTTGTTATTTTCCTTCAGTGATTCTGTAAAACATGAGGGCAAAAAGTTGATTTAAATAAATTAAAAAGCTTTATTGATAAAACTCTACAGAAATAACTTAAATTATACAGATCTAGAACACATTCAGTCGATCACTGCTGCTTGGCACGAAGTTTCTGTAACGTTTTCTGTGAAGAGAGAGAAAGATAATAAATTAACTGGACTTCAGTTCTAGCAGCAGCATGTTTACAGGTGAATGTTTCAGGTGTTTCACCTTGTGGAACTCTTTGGCCTTCAGTCGGTTTTGTGCAGAAGCTTCCTGTTGGCTCCTGATGGTTTTCTGACGCTTCACCTCCTCCAGCTGCTCGTACAGTCTGCACACAGATTATTATTCATTTATCATCATGTTTTGGGTTCAAACCTGCGAAAAACATCCATGTCCAACCACGAGTGTAAAAAGGTTAAAAAGCTAAATTATGTTACCTCCGAGTTCTCTGGTGCATCTCAGAAACGTCAAGTTTTCTTTGCTCTGGTGTGCAGATCTTCATCTCATCCACCTTTTTCAGTCTGGAATCTTTTACTGAGGAAACAGAAAACATTTGCTTTTTTCCTCGTGTGAAAATATTTTCATGACAAAAATGTTTCTTTCACAGCATTTTACACAAGATTTTTATCTCATGGGGGAAAGAAAAGATTGTTTCTTGACTTCACACATGATAAAGATACAGCACAGAGCAGTGAACAACAAAATAATTGTTCTCCTAAGGGAAGAAAAAAAACATTTTCAGGAGGCAGTTCTTGTTGAGAATTAGCTTTTCTTCATCTCCTGGGGGGAAAAAAAAATAATGAAAAATTGCAGTGATCAAGAAAGATTCACCACAGAGCTATTAGTGTGTCATGATAGAAAAAAAATTAATTGGCATCCAGCAAACATGTTTTATGGGACATTTTGGAGAAAGTTTTCTGGATGATGCATCTGGAATTGAGAATAAAACATTTTAAAAGAATACAAATATTGCTTGCACCGGGCATTCACAGATTTGAAAATACTGAACTCAGGTCAGGATGTCGTGTGACGTAAACGGTTTAGTTTGTCCATCTTGCCACCAGAATACAAGTGAAGTGTATCTGAATCAGTTAAATACCTGGAGGAGGCAGCTGGAGCTTCTTCTGCTTGAGGAGTCCAGACGTCTCAGTGGTTCGGTTCTGCTCGGCCCGTCCTCCCTTGGACTTGGTCTTGTGTTGCGGCTCTGTCTTGGTCTTTGACTGACTGACTGGTTGAGCGTCTTCAGACTCCTCTCTGCTCTCGGGTCGAGTCCTGGAAAGAGCTCGTTTGGCCTTGATCTCCTCCATCCTGTGTGCTGATCTCTGGATCAGAGCTCTGCGCTTCTGCTGGAAAACCTCCTGCAGGCCTCCGTCAGGAACCCACTGAATCTCCAACAGCGTCACTGAACCAATGAAGGGAAACAACGAGGACTCACTTTCATTTTCACCAAATTCTGACAGAAGACTTCTAAAACTGCACTTTTTATTTATTATTTTCTAATGTATTATTTGACTGTATGTCTTGTTTTAAAAAAGGCACCAGCTGTTTAAAACAAAGATGTGGTGGAGACGAAAAAAATGGATTCTGTACCATCCAACAGTCTGTTAGTGTCGTGTGATTCTACCTGGCTGTGTTTGGTCCTTTTCCTCTGGAGTCTCATCCGTTAACGCAGACTCTGATCCCTGAAGAAAACAAGAAAATGTGTGTTCAGAGATCAGAAGACATCTGCTGCGGAAGACAAGATGTTGAGAGCTGTATAATCACCTCAGGCTCGTTGCCTTCCTGTCCTTCCTCCCTCGCTCCGGCTGGATGTTTGTCTTCCTGAGGCTCGTCTTCATCAGTGATGGTCGTCTCTTGGTCCTGCAGCGTCGTGTCCGTCAGGCTCACTAAAGTTATTTCTGACTGCTCCAGGATTCCCTTCTCACCGGCAGCTTCCTGAACAAACACACACACACACACGTTTTATAAAAAGGAAAAAAAAATGAGAAAAACAAAACCACAACAAAGATGTTGTTTCTCAGAATAATCTGACAACCTGCAGCTGTAGCATGAAAGAACAACAACGTCTTAAATTAATGTCTGAAAGAAGAAAACATGATCTCACCATCTTCTCCAACACGGGAACGTCTGTCCTCAGGTCTAAACTCTGTTCAGACTCGCTGAGAGGCTCCTCTGGCTGCGACACGCTCTCTGCAGGTGCATCATCACTCAGGATTAGATTTGACAGACTCAGAGCCGTTAGCTCCACATCAGGAGGATGGTTCTGGGAGGTGACCAGCTGGGTCAACGACTGATCTGAGGCGGGGGAAGTGGTCACACAGCTGGACGGCTGCTCTGCTCTCAGGCGCTCAGGAGACGATTCAGACTCAGAAACGTCATCGTGGGCTTCAGGAGACGTGGAAACACTGCCGGCTCGCTGCCCTTCAGGAGATCCAGGCACATTGTGTTCAGGCGGGTGAAACATCATGGAGGCGTCTGCGGTCTCGTTGTGTGTGACCTCAGCCAGAAGAGGGTGGAATGAGTCGGAGCCGGGAAACACTGAAGGTCACACATGAAGCATAACGTAGTCAGGTTCGTAACGCAGTCAGAGAAATAAACTTTTAAATAATCTTGGCTACAAACTGAGACCACAGATGATGATGATATACTCTGATACACCCACCTTCAGTCCTCTCTGGGCCCAGGTCTGTTCCACTGGTCTGGTTCTGCAGAGTCCAGTCCTGTGAATGTGGATTCACATCTGGAACAGAGGCGCCGTGTGACGAGGCTTCAGGAGGCAGCGCTGGGTACGACGGCACGCTGGCTTCAGTTGCAACACCGAGATCCACACGAGTTCTGTCACCTACAACCAGATCAGATGATGAACTCACAGGATTTATGTGGATGAGCGTCTGAAACGGGTGAAAATGACAAAATATGCCTGAATATCCTTTCACCTGAGCTTCCACTGTGCTGACCTGCAGACTCATCCAGCTGCCCGACCAGCGGCCTCATCCGGCTCTCCTCCGGCTCGCCATCCAACCACGAGGTCGAGCGCTCCGACACCATCTGCTCCATCAGCTGACCCGCGTAAAAGTCCTGCCCGCCGCTCAGCCAGTGAGAGCTGGACTGATGGGAGAGTCGACCTATCATCCAACTCAGAGTGGAATCCCATCCGCCTTGATCCAGGCTCACTGGAGGAACCGGCACGCCCGGTAGCTGACCAATCACAGACGAGTGAGCCGACGGTTGACCGACCAGCCGCTCCATGGCCGAGTCCCTGTGGTCGGCAGCCAGACAGGAGGACTGGTCTGTCAGCTGGCCAATCAGAGGACGGAAGGAGTCCTGAAGTGATTGGTCCTCGCCTGAGAACTGATTCCGGATCGTATCGTCCCATTCCTGCAGCTAAAAACAAAACATACAAGTCGTCGTAGCATCAGAATGTTTTACTCCACACTGATCTCCACTGATCTCTAACCAAAAGGGTTTGAAAAGGCATTTTTCCATTTAATCTCCAGCATAAATTGTGGATTGAGAGTGACGAACCTGACCACTCCTCCGTGCTTCTGCTGTGTTGGATGGAAGAGTCGGACTGACTGCAGAGGTTTCATCCTCCCCTCTCCTCTCTGAAGCATCAGGATCCTCCACAAACGAGCCTCGACCGTCAGCTGGACAACAAAAAAGGGGAATCAGACACTGAACTGACAAAAACTAATGCCTGTGTCCAGGAGGATCAGTCTACCTGTGGTTTTCACAGTGGCGCTGAGGGAGAAGTTCAGCTCTCTGGTGTATCGGTCTATGATCTGCTGGATGCTGCTTTCATTGAACAGAGACTCGACGTTGACACCAGGACGAACTGCAGCCGAGCTCTCCTCCACACTGAAGCTTTGACCGGACGAAGGGGAGGAGACGTCGAGTGAGACTGCCGCTCGCCTCTGTTCCAAAGGTGCGAGGGGAGGAGATTTATCTGAAGGGAGGGAGAGAAGACAGAGGAAAAGAACAGATTCAGGTTATAAAAGTTAGAAACCAAACTAACATGTTGCCTGGTGTTTATAAAGTGTCTCGTATCTCCCACACAACAGGTGGAGCTGAAGCATTTTCCAACTGGTCAAATGACGACAGAACACACTCCTGCTGTCTCTCACCGGTGATTTGCTCGGGGTCGGTGGTGATGTAGCTGCCGGTGGAGATGGTGGTGGAGGAGAGGCAGTCTGAATCACAAGGCCTGTGTGCAGACTGACACACAAAACAAAGTGTCAGCGAGATAAAAACATGAATAGAATCACACTTGTGCAAACACAGTTACGAGTGTGGCATTCTGCATGAAGTACAAACACACACACAAAGAATTCAGATCATCTACTATCGTAAAAGTAACTGATTATTTAGAATTCCTCCAATTAAGCGTCATGATGTGTAAAATAACAAAATTACACTAAAATGCATAAATAAAACTCTTATTTTAATGCTGCCAAAACTGGAGTCAGTAAAATTTCACCACACTTAGAAACAAAAATAATCTAATTTTGCCATTTTAACATTAACTGACTCACTTTATACAAGTTGCTCCTCCACAAACAGTTTATCCGTCTGTAGTAAAAGTGACTTTTCTTTAAATTTAGTTTCCGACATGTTCGTGCACACAGACTCACTGAGCTCAGTTCAAGTGTAGAAACCATCATGAGAACGTATTTTAGTTAAAATACACTTCAGGTTCTGTGAATTTTACATCATCGCTCATCAGACACGAGACGAACAAACACACAAAGACGTGATCAGACTCACACACACACACACACACACACACACACTTTAGGTGTTATTGTCAATGATGGAAGAATTCAGATCGTTTACTTTAGTAAAATTAGTCTTCGTATCATAGACTGCTCCCTCTAAGTGTTATGTTATTGTTCTGTATATTACTGTAAAATGAAAGTGAAAAATAGGATTAATAGTTCAGTACAAACGTCTTTTATAGCTGCAAAAACTGACTGTTTAAACCTGCATTAGTTTTAGTTGACAACATGTACATTCACACAGACTCACTGAGCTCAGTTCAAGTGTAGAAACCATCATGAAATGTATTTTAGATAAATACAATTCAGGGTTTGTTTATTTTACATCATCGCTCATCAGACATGGAGACAAACACACAAAGACACAAAGACACAAGCAGACGTACACTCATACATACACATTCACTCCATACAGACAGGTACACACACAAAACACACAAAAACACGCAGACGGACACACAAAAGCTTCTCAAGCGCAATCAAAGGCCGAGGCAGATGTTTTCCCCAGCGCTCAGATTTGGCTACTTTTCATCATCGATCCACAACGTGAACCTCAGAGGTTGACGTGTTGAAACTATGCAGCGAAATTCATCCAATTAATCTGTTTCTGAAGTTTTATCACTGGTGTAAAGTAATAAAACAAAAACAGAAACAGGAAGATGTTATTTCACTGCACAGAGACAAAACTCTTCTTTCCATTGGAACTTTGAAATCAGCCTCTGCTGCAGAGTTCGCTGGCGTGTTCGAAGGGAAAGAAAGAGTTGAAGTGTTGCTGTTTGTCTCCAGCTGGTCTGGTTACCTCTGTGACTGCAGGACCGGAGCAGTCAGCTCCTCTCCCAGAGTCAGAGGACAGAGGCGAGATTATCCTCCGGACCAAGTCTGGAAAATAAATAAAATAAATGTTCCAAATAAGTGGGAATCCTACAGAAGCCCTGAGGGGCAAGTGAAGAGTTGCATTTTTCCTGGTGACTGATTTCTAAATTGTTTTCTCTCCTGTGTTTATGTCTCGAGAACTTAGAAATAATCTACATTACTTAAATTTTCTTTCATGTGTGAAAGGATTTTTTTTTCCCATGTGAGAAACGATGGAAAAAAAAAAAAAAAAAAAAAATCTAACACATTTTTTATTTTATGCAGTGAAGAGTGAAATAAATAAATCCTCATGAGCTTTTTTTCCACAATGTGTGAAACCCAGTGAAAGTTATTTTTTTTGCATTTGGTTTCACAGGGATAAATTAATTTTAAAAAAGTAATGAATAAATAAAATCTGAATAATGAATTAAAAAAAATGGATAAAAATTAATTAAATTACTGTCCTGGAAAAAAAATAGAATTCTGATTCAAAAAAATAATTTAAAAAAAAAAAAAAAAATAATACAATAAATTAAAATACATCTCTCTCCCCTGTCAGTTCTCAAGTCATAAAAAAAAACAGGACAGAAGAACTCTTCAGATCAGATTTATAAAAATGGATCACCAGAAAAATAATATTTCCTCACTTGACATTCAGGAGTTTTCGCACATTCATCTTCAAATCAAACAACAAGTTTCCTTCCATCCACAGGTGGAGTCGCCTGCCCTCTACGTACCGGACTCTGAGGATTCTGGAGACGTTCCAGCTCCCATCAGCAGCCTCTCTCGCCAGACGAGATAGCTGGATCTCTCCGAGCTCGACCCGGAGGCGGCTCGTCTTTCAGCGGTCCGCTGCTCACTGCTGGATGAAGACGGTGTCGGAAGAGTTCTGTCAGAGGCCACGGAAGACTCTGATTCTTCGTGTGGATCCCAGTCCACGTTGTGTGGGGGGACCCTTGTACTTTCTTCAGGTCCTGGAAATCACAAGACTGATTTTCATCTCCACAGATTGATGAATGGTTTGGGAATGTATGAGTGTGAGGCTGAACAGACCTGCGATCTGGCTGCTGTTGACCGTCGTCTCCACCTCCTGAATAGCACTGAGCTCATGTTGCTCAGTCATTCCCATGATGCCCAGCCTGACACGCGTCACTGGAGGTTTTGCTGCTCGAGGAGGAGGGAGGAGTGCTGACGGGAGGACTAACGCTGGGGAGGGTCCAACAGGAACATCACCCTCAGAGACAGGATCTTAAAAAGGAAACAAAATCACTATGATGACCATGAAACTGCCGTAGAACATGTTCAAAACCTTCACTGACTCAGGTCGAGTGTTTAACAAGAGCATTTCATCTTGGGCAAAAGGCCACAACAGGACTAGTTCATTTAATTCAGTAAAACACATACAGAGGTAATGATGGAAGTAGCTAAGGAGTGAGCATGAGAGCTGCACATGTGCAGTAACAATCGGCCTCAAGCAAGAAAATGGCGGAGGGTAAAAATGATCATTTAGATAACCAGAACTGAATAAAACTGCAAAAAGAGCAACGATCACGAGGAAGACTCATCCGTCCTGAAAATCAGAAAGCCGTTTAAACAAGATTAAAAAGGTCAACAAGGTGGAAAAAGCTGCTTGTTTGTTTTGTGTCTCACCGCTGTTAGAGGACAGTCGCTGTGACGAGTCCTCTCTCTCCTGAGGGTCTTCAAGATGTGACAAAGTTCCTCCATTACTCTCCTCTATAGCCTTCAGCAGGGACGCCAGTAATTTAAGGCGAGTCTGATTGATGTTCCCTGAAACCAACGCTTCGCTGGCCGCTTCAGGAGCCGACTGTGGGAGAGAAGACAGAAGGAGAGATGTTTTTTCATGTTCTTGAATTCTGTTTCACTATTTTTAAAAAAGGCCACTTCAGCAGAAATAATCCTCTGAATGTTTCGAACGCATTTCTTCATACTGTTGCAATACTACACACTGCAATCTAGGAGGCGCCCAGAGTATTTTAACAACACCACACTCACTGGTGCATCAGTTTGGATCAGAGCCTGTAACGTCTCCTTCTGTCGCCTTATATGAGTCATCTCCACCTCCTGTCTCTGCCTCTCCTCCTCTTGTTGTCTCTGCTGCAGCACCACCGCCTCTCTCTGCTCCTGCACCCGTCTCTGGACCTCCTGCAGCTCTCGTCTCTGCTTCTCCTCCTCTTCTTCTTGTCGTCTCTGCTGCAGCACCATCACCTCCCTCTGCTCCTGCAACCGTCTCTGGACCTCCTGCAGCTCTCGTCTCTGCCTCTCCTCTTCTTGTTGTCTCTGCTGCAGCACCACCGCCTCCCTCTGCTCCTGCACCCGTCTCTGGACCTCCTGCAGCTCTCGTCTCTGCCTTTCCATGTCTTCGTCTCTGGGGCTCAGGGACCCAGTGTGAAGGGAGTCATGTGAGGAGGTCACAGGCTGTAACACTGCACGGCTCTGAAGCAGAGGTGTCGTGCCTGTGATGCTCGGGCTAAGAGCTCTGATGGGATCAGAGGTTGGCAGTAGCGGGACGCTGGCTGAGTGACGTGTTGTGATCAGCTTGTGAGGCTCTTTGGTGGCTGAGGAGGGTCTCACTCTGTCTGGAAGGTGCCCCGTCACTCTCTCCATGATGTTTTCAGTCAGCCAGGCAGAGGCGTCTGGTCTCTGGCTCCTAAGACTGTTTGAAAGAGATTCTGCTTCAGCTGCCTGCAACCTGGAGCAAACCCTCAAACTGGAGCTGGGAAGATGTGGAGGGGAAGCCGACATGTCAGACTCTCTAGTTGGAACTTCGACAAAAGGTTGTGGTTTTGTGTGGATGTATACAGGCACTGATGGAGGTGTAAAGAGTGGCAGAGGAGCTGGAGGATGCGCAGGCTGAGTATTCTGCAGAGGAGGGGGGATGAGGCCGGCAGGGACGACAGCAGGCGGCATCTTTGTGGCCGTCATGTTGTAACGAATCTGTAGAGCTCGCTGGTATTCCTCCAGGCGCTGACGAGCAACTTCCACTGACCTCTGGTGAACTCTGAAATACAAAGTCGGTCCGAGACAAGTCAATTTCAACTGTACTGCATTCTTGAAGGAATCTGTAATAAATAAAGATAAAAGTACATTTTTCCCTATTACTAGACAAGAACTACTTTCAAGAATAACCACATAGAAAAGGGCTGAAAGTGAGTCGTTAATCACAAGAAGTAGTTCATCTTCAGGCTTTAACAAACCTGTTTTGTTCCAACAGCCGCTGCTGATACTCTCGAATCCTCCTGGTGTGTTCGTCTTCACCGGGAGGAGGCACGAGCTGCAGCGTGCAGAAGAGGAGAAGTTATTAAAGGACTGAATTTATACATGATGACTTAAAGGACAACCAGCAATACTTAGATATGAAACGACGTGACAAAAGAACAACTGGCAGTACGTACCTCAGTGGCTGATCCAGAGCTGACGGAGGAGATCTCCTGGTCATGAACAGGTACTTCAGGTGGTTTAATAACAGGCACTTCCTGAGTCACAGCAGCCTTCAGGTGTTCTCTCTCCTGCCGGGCTTCGAGCAGCATCTGCTCCAGTTTGGCCTTCTGCGTTTCCAGTTCCTGAAGCAAAACCACCTGCTGCTGCTTCTCCCTCTCCAGCTCCTCTTCCTGAACAAAAACACGGTTTCAAACCTTCAAACCACAGCCAAGCTGTAAAACACATTATCCATAAAGTTGATCTAAATGTAATTTTAATGTCTGAGCATCAGCTGTGTTAATATTGAGACTCTGTAGTTGGAGAAAGCGCACTGGTTGACTGATTCTAAGTGCTATATCGCAGCAACTGGACTTGTTTCCGTTTCAGTTTCTGGTTCCTGGACACGACGTGCAGCTCCTCCTCCATCAGCACATCATCCTCCCGTATAATACATTCTTCAGAGGATCGTACTCCTCCACATGAATTCCCCCAAAGCCCAGAGTGAAGCTCCTGTGTTCCTCTGCTGGATGCAGATACAAAAATCCTCCAGCCCAGAATCTGCTCAGCTCCATTTGGCTTTTGATTATCGTGTCGGCTCCAAAACAAAGAATCAAGCCATCGTCTGCAGTTGCTTTATGTTCAAAGCAGAAAAGACAGGATCGCCCACACAACACACTCCTGTTTTAGGGCCTGGACTAATTAAGTAATCAGAAACACCTGCAAACAATTCTGACCAATCATAAAAAACACATGAAGTTATTGGTTCAGCAGCAGAACCAGGATTGGATTCGTTGAAGAATTATATAGTGAACAAAATGGAAGCGGATTTGTATTTTAAGAAAATATCTGGTGCCTGGATGTGAGTTCAGCACTCAGTCATCAACTTTCTGCTTCTTATAGTTCAATTCTTTGTTGTTTAACTTGATGATGACATACAAAAAACAACGAGCTACTATCAACTGTAACGTGCCTTCAAAAACACAAAATAAGGGTGATGACGTGTTATTTTAGCGGCATATTGAATCAAGAATTATTTTTCTGCTCTGTGAAGTTTTTTAGTGACGGAAGAAATTTCAGGTCATGTAAATGTGTGCAGCCAAAAACTGAATCTCCCCTTGGTTATATTTCATTAACAGATAATTGCCGTCTTAAACAAAAGAGTACATTCAGAACAGCATTTATACCCTTTTCTTCCGTTCTTCTTCAAATTCTTGGATTCTGTTGGCAAAATCAGGATGTAGAGTTTCTGCTGCAGCGGACAGCTCTGTCGTCTCCATCGCTGCTGGAATGACACAAAAAATGATTATTCTCACTTTTCTCTCACAACAACTAAATAATAATACATCACATTCAATCAATGACAGCGAATGTCTGACCGGGTGCTGTTGGTGGTTGTTGCTCTTTCTCCTCGCTGGTCAGAGAACCTGTGTCGATGGTCGTGTCTCGCTCTGGGATCTGAGCAGAGATGCCGGTCGGTGAATCGGCTGCAGGGACATCACTGTTGCTTTCAGCCCAGTGGTTCCTCTGAGTCCTGATGCGATCCAGGAGTTTCTTCAACGCCTTTCGAGGAGCAGGTCTGGAGGGCCCCACTGAAAGTTAAGAAAACACTGAATGCAGTTCTAGGCTGGTAAAGATACATTTCATCAGACAGGAAGGTTGTATTCAGGGCTGGAGGGTCGAAGAACTTACATAATGTATATATTCAGGTCTGTACATCGATTTTGGTCTAAAAGTCAATAAGTAACTGGTGTTTTTTCAAAGAAATCTTCTAACAGTCCTTAAAAACTCAATTTTTTTGTGTATCTGTGCTTCTGTTCACCTGGAGCAGATGTTTCCATCTCGGCGCTCCCAGTTTCTTGCTCAGTGTCATGCTGTGTGTTTTCTGTTCTCGGTGTGGCGTCTTCATCCACTGTGACGTCCAGCTCTCGGTCCTGGCTGCCTGTGGACAGAGCTGGCAGAGGCTCTGGTACCAGCTGGACCACCAGGTCCCCTTTAACCCCTGAGATCAGACACAGTCAAAAGTTTATATGCTTTATAAAACTATTCAACTTTCTGGCTACTTCAGAATTATTTGCATGGTTTTAACAAGAACTACGAGCATTAAAGAGAAATGGCACATACAGGTCTCTTTGACCATTTGTTACAAAATACATTCATGGTTAAATACTCCACCCCTGAACAGTCCTTACTCCTCTCTCCGGTGTACATGTCCTCAAAGGCAAACTCCATCTCCCTCTGGAAGTCCTCTCTCGTTTCCTGTCTCTTATAGAGAGGCTGAAAGATCTGAGCAGGCATCTGTGACACCTGCTGTCTCCTCCTCAGCAGGTCTGTCTGCTGCATGTGCTCCAGCTCAACAAGAAGCCGCTCGCGATCCTGAAGGAGATCATCGAAAAACAGATCTGACATAAAAAAGCTACAACACTGAACATTTCTGGTGTCTTTTGACTGTAAGACTATAAAACAAGTTAAGGTGAAATCTTTCAATCCTGGTATTTAACCAAACAAATACTTCAATATGACATTTTACTATATGAAAAGTCTGTCTGCAGTGTTTGCAACCGTGACAGTAAGCAGCGTCAGAGGAAACCACGCAAACCATTCTGCTGTCTGTCTCCTCATGAGGTTACAGGTGAGTCATACCTGCACAAGATGTTCCCTCTTTAGAGCCTGCTTCCCTCTGAGACGAGCCTTCTCCAGCTGCTCCTCTCTCCTCCGCTTCTCCTCCCTCTGTAACTCCTGCAGCCTCCTCGCCTCCAGCTCAGCTCCCTCATGAGCATCAGGCTGTAAACACAAACAGATTGGACAACTCTGACAGGAGCAGCATTAACAAAACGTTGGTTTAGAAGCATAAATAATCAGAGATCTTACCTGCTCCACGTCTACCTCTCTGTCCACTGTTCTCCCAGACATGTGGTAATGTGTGGCAGCAAAGGCACTCACATCAGATTTCTTCACTACGTGTAGCGTCTTGTATTCCATGTTCTGCTTGAGCAAGAAAATACGAAGTTACTTTGTCTTCACACAGAACCTACACTGTGCAACATGTGCGCTGACAAAAGCACTTTGGGAGACAATCACTGAAATTCATAAACTGATCAAATCACCTGGATGGGGTTCGGGGGAGGCGGAGGGAGACTCGCCACCTTTGCTGCTCTTTCCCTCTCTCTCAGTAAGGCCTTCTTTCTGGCATTGATAGATCTACAGAAAAGCAAGAAAGACATAGTGTTAATGTTCACTTAATTCTAAAGGTTAAAAATTCAGACATATAAATGTTTATGATGCTGCTCACTGGGTCTGTTTCTCATGGTCTTTAAGCTTCTGGGATTTGAGCTCCTTCAATGCCTCTCGATAACGCTCCTCTGCTTTGGTGTGGTTCTCCGCCTCCCTCTGAGCTATGGCTGCCAGGTCAGGTTCCTTTGCAAAGGGAATTAAATTACAGTTCAATGAGTTGGGTGTTTCTAGTGATGGTGCTAATCAATTTTGGTTAACAGACATTCTCCTTGATTTGGCCTCCAAATTCATCTCACATTTTGTTTGCGAAAATCACCAGCGACTAAAATGTTCTGCAGGTCTTGATGGATTCATTAACAGATGTATTGTCTTCATTCAGCAACAGAAACTCTGGTTAACAAACACAAAGTCTAACTGGTGTTAGACAGCTGCTATCTTACATTTTCTTTAGCACTCCTGTGCCCCTGACCGAGAAGCTGGAGGCTCTCCTCGTACAATTTCTGCAGTGCGTTTAGTTTCTCTCTCTGCTGTCGTTCCCAGTCTGCCCTCAGCTCCTCCTCCAGCTTCTCCAGCTCACGCTGCCGTCTCTGCTCAACCTCTCTGCGGATCTGCAGTGCGATGTCTCGCTGTTGCTCCCGCACCTGGGTGTCAAAGCAAAATACATCTTGAAATAATTATATAGTTTGAAATTGTCCAGAGATGTGTTTTTCACAAAGCTGTTTCATGGTACCAAATCAGAATCAGTCAAACCTGGTCCCATATGATCCCATATGTTCATAGAAAATTAAACTGACAAGTCCGAGAAGAAAAGTGATGTTAACCGTAACTAAACCACTGCCATAAATAAGACAGAAGAGCAAATTTTTAAAAAAATCAACTCAGTCAGGATAAAAATCATCTGCTGTTTGCTCAGTTTGTTGTACCACTGCTGTGATTATCACACCATGGGTTTAAGTCCAGTATAATTAATGTGAACTTTCATTGCATCAAAAGTGCTGCAATTTACAGTATTGTGCAAGATGAGTATGATGCAACACAACAAGACTGACTTCAAATAAGGTTCATTCTAAGTTAAGATCATTTGCATCTATTAGAAAAAAAGTTCTTGGTCAGTTGGTGCAACTTACACTTGTTAACAATCAACACATTTACAGCCTCAAAGAGGTTATGATGCTGTTTGAACAACTTCAGTTGATTGTCTGCTCTTTGAGTGTTTTTAAGCAGACAGATTTCTGGGTGTGTGTTCCTGTAATTTCCATCAAGTAATATTTAAAGAGTAAACTGGTGGTAAAAACTAAATAGGTGGCTAAAGTCATGACTCAAAGTTGTTCATGGATTGTATGTAGACTTGAATAACTTGTATATCTCATATAAACAGATATGAGCTCAGACTTGAAGCGCATTATGTGTTAAGTGGAACCAACAATGTAGTAAACAATGTTTCAGTATATTGCTAAGCCTGAGGTGAAGCAAACTTGAAAGCTACCCTGACCACACCAGATCTTCTTTATGAAATAGAATTATAAGACCTGGCTTAGCTGGTAATCT
The DNA here is from genome assembly GCF_904848185.1 of Acanthopagrus latus. Classification (NCBI taxonomy): domain Eukaryota; kingdom Metazoa; phylum Chordata; class Actinopteri; order Spariformes; family Sparidae; genus Acanthopagrus; species Acanthopagrus latus. The sequence continues at coordinate 2,748,628 of NC_051040.1, read as the reverse complement.
GTCTTAATGAATCATACCACTGCTAATACCACGAGAAGCTGTCAGGAAAACAGAAATCACAGACATGACGCGAAGCAGAGAGCTGTGACACAACACAAAGACACTCGCTGTGTTATTATCACACATTACCTGCTGTATGCGCAGTTTCCTCCTCCTTTCATGTTCCTCTCGTATTATCCTCGCCTCTTCGTTAGGACTGAGTCTTAAACGAGCAACTTTTCTCTTCATTTTCTTCAAATACGCTGTTGGACATTTCCTAAAAGCAAGGCAGCAGGCAGCAACTCCTTTAGCCGTGCTAATTAGCTATTGTTGGCTAACTTAGCTTCACTGTGTTACAGGCGTTCACTACCATTACACATTTACAGGAGACAAAACAAATGTAAAAGAAACGCAAAAAATACTTCAGGTAAAGAAAAACGAGATCAATTCAACCCTGAGAGTTTTGTTTATCATCTAAAATCCATGCCAACCTGAAAAAAACGACTGGACGTTTCTCTCCTGACGTCACATCCGGTTGTTTAAACCGCCCGCCGTGTCCGTCCCGTATTGATGTACGTTCTTCTTGGTTCCTACCACAAACCAAACAGGCTTCCCTGTAACCCTTCATATTACATAAATTAAAAAACAATTTCGCTCACCTTTATTAACATTAAACTAAAAACGGGTTATTTAATGAACAGATTAGGACTTAATGAATGAATTTAACATGAAGTTCCTAAAATTGTAATTACCTTCCGCCACGCTAGGGGGCAGTAGAGCGCCTTTGTTCCGGTGTGAAGAGAGCGAAGAATGAGCCATTCACGGCGCTACTGAACATAAACTACAACAACCCAGCGTCTAACCTTTATATTTTCGTCTGTTTTGGATATAAGGGGTGAGATATACACTTTTAAGTAAAATACCGTCTTTCGGACGTTTATTTCGACCTACAGGATCTTCATTCATCCTGTGAGATTAGCAAGAAGCAAACGCTAGCTAGTGATGCTAGCTAGACACAGCAATACTCAATCAAATGCAGCCAGTGTATCTGTTATCAATACGTCAGATTTGACCATTATGACGGGACAAGTGTTGGATTTGGAGATGGTGAAATACAGTTTCTTTCAAATGAGTCAGCTAATAGTGCAGACATGTTCTCTGGTTTGTGTCTTTACATTGCCTAAGCGAAATTGTGTTTTGTTTATATTTTCAAAGTGGTCTTAAATATGTCAGTCATGTTTGTGCTTTGTTGTGTCTCGGATAGTTTAATGATTGAATCTCTCTGTTTGCATCCCTCCCGTCAGACCTGCCATCATGTCTGGTGGTCCAGCAGTGAGGGTCAGCATCGAGTCCTCCTGTGAGAAGCAGGTGCAGGAGGTGGCTCTGGATGGGACAGAGACATACGTCCCCCCTCTGTCCATGTCCCAGAACTTGTCAAAGTTGGCTCAAAGAATTGACTTCAGCCAGGGATCTGACTCAGAGGAGGATGGGGCTGAAGGTGAACCCAGGGACCGCGAGTGGGCCAAGCAGGAGCCTGAGGAAGAAGAAGGTAATGTGTGATCAAGAGAGAGCAGGGGAATTTTTTCTCCCTCTCATTTAGACCTGTCTTATGACATAGATGTGCAAAGTATTTGTCTGTTTTGGACTTATTTGGGGAATATAAGCCAAGTCCTTTTTTTTCCCTTACACAGGCACAGTGAAGTTTCAGCCGTCTCTCTGGCCCTGGGATTCAGTACGTAACAACCTGCGCAGCGCCCTGACAGAGATGTGTGTCCTCTATGATGTGCTCAGTGTGGTGAAGGAGAAGAAGTACATGGCTTTAGACCCGGTGTCTCAGGATCCAACAGCCGGCAAGGTAAACTGCTAAAGAATGTCACTATCACGTCAATCACTAAACATCTACAGGAGGGGCAACACTGACACAATGTTCAAATATGATTACGATCTTTGGTTTATGTTATATTTTAGTAACTAATGTTGTACACACAGATTTATATCAGTCCACTGACAGATTGTTTGGTGCCCTCGTGCAGACCCCACAGGTGTTCCAGCTGATCAGTAAAAAGAAATCATTGGGCACAGCAGCACAGCTCCTCCTGAAGGGAGCAGAGAAGCTCAGTAAGTCAGTAGCAGAGAACCTGGAGAACAGGAGGCAGAGAGACTTCAACTCTGAGCTGCTGCGACTTCGTTCTCAGTGGAAACTCCGTAAAGTAGGAGACAAGATCCTGGGAGACCTCAGCTACCGGAGCGCTGGTGAGAAGGCCTCAAATCTGAACATAGCTGTTTTATTGTGAGGACACTTTTAACTTGTAGTCTAACCCCCAGGCTGATTATTAACCCATTCAGGTTCCCTCTTTCCTCATCATGGCACATTTGAGGTGATCAAGAACACAGACATTGATCTGGACAAAAAGACCCCAGAGGACTACTGCCCCCTCGATGTCCAGATCCCCAGTGATCTGGAAGGATCTGCTTATATCAAGGTGAGAAAGAAACAAAACTTTGTTTGACGTGTGTCTCCACAATTGTGCACTCCATCAAAATACTCTTTTTCCTATGAATGGTTATCATACTACTCTCAGCTGCAATCAGAAACATGGAGTTGGTAACAGTTGCATGCTGTTTATGTCTTCAGGTGTCCATCCAGAAACAAGCTCCAGATATCGGTGATCTGGGAACTGTCAACCTTTTCAGGAGACCCCCAAAAAACAAAGCAGGTGTGGTTCAAAACACAAAGACTTCACATTTAAATTCTTCCGAAAGTCGGTGGACTGATTCAGTAACAGTCTGAATCTCTGCCTGTAAAATTATTAAATGTATGTCATCTCTGATTTTTCATTTCCTCCACATCCAAACTGTTGATCTTCTCTTCATCCTGCTGTCATCTTTAATATACTTTTTTTAAAAATGTTTTTGCTTCTTCTTCCCAGGTACTCAGGCGTGGCATCTGAAGCTCGAGGCAGCTCAGAACGTTTTGCTGTGTAAGGAGATCTTTGCTCAGCTGTCCAGGGAAGCCGTCCAGATTAAATCCCAGATCCCTCACATTGTTGTGAAGAATCAGATCATCTCACAACCCTTCCCAGGTCAGAGCACTCATGACAACATCAGCATGGAAAACTTCAGCACAGTTGATGTAATCATGTGGAGGTCTATATTTGTCACAGACTGCTGGTCAATGTTTAGCTTTTTATACTCTTATACTGTAGTTTAAGTTTGAACACTGCAGTCACCATCCATGTCCTGTGTTCTAATAGATGAAACAGAGTATGAATTAATTTATTCCAAAATCTAAGAAAAAAGATATATGCAGCTTATTGGAAAATCTTTTTTACAGAAGTATTTCATTCAAAGTTCAGATGTTCCCCTGGTTCAGCTATGAATCCTAATATTAACATTTGAAATGCTTTTGTTAACATTGTAAATCAAACATTGGTGCCTTTTTGTCGTCTCTGTGGCTCTGGAGTCGGCTTGGACAAACATACTCATGTCATGTTTGTTCCTGTGATCCCTCTCCACAGGTCTGCAGCTCTCCATCTCACTGTGCCACTCCACAGGAGAGAAGAAGAACCACCGGGCCTCTCCAGAGAAACCCAAACCAGACGACCACCTTTACGTACTGGAACACAACCTGCATCAAATGATGAGAGAGGTGAAACAGTGTTTGAAGTCGATGTGTTTCTCACCTGAAGCTTAATCTATTTCAGTATCGCAAAATATGTGTCTCAATAAATGTGAAGCAATTGAGGAACAGAAATGCTTAAAATATGTTGTGAAACAGTGTCACAACTTTATAGTTTTTATAATGGTTTGATTTTATGATTTCTTCTTTCATTGAACAACTTTCTGTCTGTTCCAGTTCCACAAGCAGCAGCTGAGCTCTGTGGTGATGCCCCACCCTGCCAGCGCCCCCTTCGGCCACAAACGCATGCGCCTCGCTGGGCCGCTGGCGTACGACAAAGCTGAAATCTCCAGCCTGCAGCAGAGTGAGGGGCTGCTGGAGAAGATCATCAAACAGGCCAAACACATCTTCTTACGCAGCAGGTAGATGTAGCGATCATAAAAACAACTTCCGATGGTGGTCATGACATTCTATCGCAAGATTTAAAGCCAATAAACATTCAACTATGCTGGTAAATCTCACCACTAGAAATACTGTGTCAATCCAGATGAGGTTAAAGGGTTATTTAGTCATTGTTTGCATTGGGAATAGTTGGAGTTCTTGTGAATGGTTATGTTTGCTTACTGCAAACATTACTCAGTCCACATGATATGACTCTCCCCACCGTGCACCTCGTCACCTGTAATACCACGTTTGACCAGAGGGTGGTTCACTTTGTTTTTCTACATAGTTTGCGCTCAAGAAAATACATTTATGAGCAAAAAACGAATCCTAATTCAATTCAAATTCACAGTATTTTGTTGAAGCGGTGTTGTCTGTTGAATGCCGAGTTCATCCATGTACTTTTTTAGCCACTTGCCTCATTATTCAGCAGTGTTTATTTATGTGATCACCAGGACGGCGCGGACCATCGACAGCCTGGCCAGCCGCATAGAAGACCCTCAGATCCAGGCTCACTGGTCCAACATCAACGATGTGTATGAGTCCAGCGTCAAGGTGCTCATCACTTCTCAGGGCTACGAGCAGATCTGCAAGTAAGTGGAGGAGAAGAGGGAGGGAGGGAGGGAGGGAGGGAGGGAGAACCAGAGCAGAGAGGCAGAAACAATATGGGAGATACAGAAGAGGAAGTGCTAATGTATGTATGAGCAGCTGTGGGTATCTGCAGGGCATCCTCTGAATCTTAAATGTTTTAAATGTTATTGTCAGTTATAATTCATTCCTGATATGATATAAGAAACAACACTGACAGAGTCGTACATGGCTGCAAACTTCAGGGAATAAAAGATTATATGTTCTATATGCTTTTATGAGATGCAGGTAAGCAAGAGTATGTCTTTATTTCCTCAGTCTTTGTTTCCTTACTGGCTCATGTTTGGTCTCATTCCACTTGACTGACATGTGTGATCCCTCTAAGATGAGTCTTAATGTGTATTATGTGTTCAGGTCCATTCAGCTGCAGCTGAACATCGGTGTGGAGCAGATCAGAGTGGTGCACAGAGACGGACGAGTCGTCACACTGTCGCACCAGGAACAGGAGCTGCAGGACTTCCTCCTCTCACAGGTGTCACAGTTAACGTCCTGATAACCTTAACTGTTAATCAGAGGTAGCTTTTTTTATTGCAACCTTTTCTGTTATTTTTTTAAAGTCTTGTGATCTTTGTGTCCATCTTGTCATCACAGATGTCTCAGCACCAGGTGCATGCAGTCCAGCAGCTGGCCAAAGTGATGGGCTGGCACGTCCTCAGCTTCAGTAACCACGTCGGCCTCGGCCCCGTCGAGAGCATCGGAAACGCCTCTGCTGTCACTGTCGCCTCTCCCAATGGAGAGTACGCCATCTCAGGTAAGACGGAGAGGTTGATTCTGAAGTGAAGATGATCCTTCTATCCTTCTTCACTATATGTGCTATTGTATTCAAGTGCTGCCACAAAGTGTAAATTGCTGAAAAAAACGTGATCGAACGTGTTGTAAAGAACCAGACAGGAAGTTCTCTTCACTCTGAGGTCCTGTCCACACTTACATGGGTTTTCTTAAAACAGAGTGTTGCCTCTCGTACATGTAAAGAATGTTTTCAGTCACAAAAAAATGACCTTTTGGAAAATTCCTTCCAACGTGTAGATGTTCAGAAAGTCAGTTTTCTGTGTTTACGTCTGGGTGAGCAGAAACTCAAATGAGTTTTATCAGTGTATGTAGGATCATGCGTTGAACTGAGTTACTGAGAATACAATAATGGAAACAAGAGAGAAACAAAAACTGCTGCTGACAGTGCTTAAATAAAAACAGCACAATAGAGGATTCTGAGCAGCCATGTTTCCTCACTTTTTGTCCTGTTTTTAGGAATTACATTAAAACTAGCAGGATATACAATGTGCTTCCTGTTTACACTGACACGTGCTTGTCTGGTGTATGTATAGGGTCATGATATGCATTTTAAAATGTGTTGGTATGGATGGAGATTATATCTTAAATGCTGTTAAAACCCTCAGCTGAGCGAGATCGTCTTTGTTTTAAAACCCTGACCGTGTCACATGTTTTCACTACCTACATCAGCCATAATTGACCAGCGTAACGCAGCAGATGTAACACCTGTTGTATTTTCAGTGAGTGGGATCAACTTCCTCCTTCTCCTGATCAATGGCAGCAGCTCTGGCATCGTTCTCACTGTTAATGTTGTTCATTCTGTAACACGTGTCGGGCTGAATGCAGCGAGGCCGCACCCAGCCTCTGGTGGTTCTGGAGATTTTGAGAGAAGTAGGAAATACCTCCTGATCAAATAGACAGGCTGATACAAGCTGAGGGAGCATTAACCAAACAAATGTCAACTCCTGGAATGCATCACAAGGACGCCTGTAAGAACAGAAGCTGGTTTCAGTCACTAACTACTGTCTGTGTGTGTCCGTTTCAGTGCGTAACGGCCCGGAGAGCGGCTGCAAAGTTCTGGTCCAGTTCCCCCGCAGTCAGACCAAAGAGCTGCCGAAGAGCGACGTCATCCAGGAGGGGAAGTGGAGTCACCTCAGGGGGCCGTGCAAAGAGGTCCACTGGAGCAAGATGGAGGGACGAAACTTTGTGTACAAGATGGAGCTGCTCATGGCGGCACTGACTCCGTGTCCGTAGATACCAACCAGAGTCCACTTTGTGTAGAGAATTTCAACATCTGTCACAGATTTTTACCCAACTCATGAACTTTCTGAACACTGCCATAACCTCCTTTCTCTCTCCAGTAGTGTCCAGTAGCTGCCTGCTCTGTTTTTGATGATGTAAGGTGAGGAGTGGATGTTTACCTCAGTTTGATACAAAATAAAAAGCAGTCTGTTTGCATTTGAGTGGATTTATATCATCATAACGTTCAAGCTATAACTAAGATATTCTGTTATTAAGGACTTTCTAGTAAACACTTTGTAGACACTGCAGCAGTTTGTGTCAACTTGTTTCAGATATTCAGAATCAGTCCTTCTGACAGCACAACAGCCGACCAATCAAAATGCTTTACAACACTTCCCACATTCACCCATTCAGACTGTACATGGTGCCGATCTGCTCGTCAGGACCACCCCTCAATATTTATGAGCTCAGTTATTCAAACATCCACTCAGACATCTTCAGTTCAGTATCTTGCCCACAGACACTTCAACATGCAGTAGGAGGAATCAAACTACGGACCCCTCCGATCAGCGGACGACCTGCTCTAACACTGGAGCCCCAGCTGCCCTCAACATTCAAGACTCAAGTTTGGAAGATAGTTGTAAAGAAAGTCACACAATTCATTTGCTTAGATAATAAATACAGTATGTATTGTTCTCCATTCTCATCAGTGATTATATTTACATTCAATCCAAAGTCATCAGCAGTGAGAAAACCAAATGTATTCAATACAAAATGTAAACAGGACAAGTTTTTACACCATTGGCGAGCAATCTTCCTGGCTGTAAGTAACTTTTTGAACTTAAAGACTGTTGTTTTACCTAAAAATAGACCTTAAAATAGTCCTTATTGCAGCATTGGTAAGTGATGATCAGTCTCTGCTGTGTTGTCATGTTGTGGCTACCAGACGTCCATTATAGCGGCTGCAGCTCTGTTGCATCATTTTCTGCACAAAGGAGGATTAAACTGGTCAATACACAAACTAAAGTTAGCGCCGTACACTGCTGTACAACACAATAATAGAGCTTCACAGACCTTTGTACTCTCACACACCCATACTTAAGACATAATGGATAACTTTAACCCACAGTCGTGCCTGTCAAGCCACATTTATACAATTTCCACAATGATGGAGCAAAGAGAAGGAAAAAAACTGAGTAAACAATGAAGTTCAGAGCAAATAAACCTCTCACATATTCATTTCAGGGTAGCATATACTTTAGAGAGGTGTTTCTCATGTTGCTGTACCTGGCATCTGTTTCCTGCGTCTCCATGCCACTATCTTCCTGTACACCTTGTCTAGTAGCCACATGGCCAGCATGAGCAGGCCGGCGATACAGGCCAGTGCTAAGGCAGAGACAGACAGGTACTGGAGATCCTCGTACAGCACCTCTGGAGGACGGAGACACAGCAGCCCAATCATGATGACTTCAAAAGAATACTTTCCACAAAACAAACACGGTAGGAATGCAGCTTGTGTAACAGAGAGACGAGGCAAATGTCAAGAATGTTAAGAACTAAAAGTATTCTCATTCTTACGCCAAAGTCCTAAACAACATGATCTCACAGTGTATAACTATATTATTATATACTGTAATTATCATTTTCACATGTCAGCCTTCAACACCAGAACCCCACAACACAATGTGTTGTGGGGTTCTGGTGTCACTGTATCGAAGATGGACAGACAGATGATCTGACTGTTTACTGATGAATAACGATGATAAACTCAGTTTGAATAAAGGCGCACATAAAGTTCAAGATGACGACTTTTACTGTGTCCCAGTGTCCTGGAAGTCATAGAAAATGCCTCCATAAAATCTTGGTTTTGTTTTTACCTTCAGGGGATTCTCACTGAGAAAAACACTATTACACACACACCAAAGCGAAACTATGCATTCTTAGAGGGGGTCATGTACCCCATAGACAGCAGAAAATATGTTGATTATGTAATTTTTTACAAACACTTTCGACTGATCTGTCTGTTGTTGTTGCCTCTGCCAAGGAAATTGTATTTTCACCCATATCTGTTGGTCGGTTTGCAGGATTACACAAAAACTACTGAACAAATTACCACAAAATTAAAATGGCTGCCTAGAGGAACAGTTAATTTATCTACTCGACCACATGCTGAGGGAAAGCTGAGTGAAGTTCAGTAGTCAACAACACATTTTTTGGCTTCACAGCAAAACAGTGTCTAAAATCAAGTCCTGGAGCCTCCGGAGCTGTGGTTTACATCAGACTGTATGGAGCCATCTTATATTTTTGGTTGTATTTTTACATTTTAAAACAAGTGTCCAGCTCCTCCAGTTGTTAGGGAGAACACTGAAACTCTGTTTTCCTGTAAAGCTCCAGAAATGATTTGTGGACTACGAAAACTGAGGAGAGGTGAGGAGATAATAACTTGTCTTCACTTTTGTCCTTATGTTGGTTTATTTGTTCATTTGTTATTTGTTTCATTATCATTCTCGTGTGATTTGTTGTTGCTAGGCAGCAGTTATACCAGTGTAAAAGCAGGCTCTGCATATTTCCTGGCACCTGTGTCTCCAGGCTGTCAGAACAAGAGAAATGTGGTCAAACAAGGTTTTCCAAACTGCAGCACTCTGAGCTATTTGCTGTAGGAGTGACATGGAGGAGTTCAGGCCCACTCACCGTTCACTTTCAGGACATGACCAGCGTCCTTACTGTTTCCCGTCTCGTCTGTGACAGTGATGACGTAGTATCCACCGTCCTGCAGCCGCAGGTCTGACAGGCCCATGGAGCCATTGTTGTAGGGCTGCACTCTGCTGCTGTAATCCACCGTTATGTTGGGGAACCCCCCCGGCTGCCAAGTCCCTATGGTGCGGCTCACCACCCCTGACATAAAGGTCCATTGTATGGTGTGGTTCCCGCTGCAGTTCACATCCACTGAGAAAAACACATCCTCCTGCACCAACCTGGTGAGGCTCCTCTGGGGGGAGTGGATGGAGATGGCTCCGGCTTCCGAAGTGACAGAGGTGAAGAGGACAGAGGTGTTAGATCCTGAGCTTGTATATGTAGATGTGAACAGATGTGAAAGCAGTATCATCAAAGAGACAATGAATTGACATTAGACAGACACACAGACAGACAGATAATATAATATAATCGATGATTCAAGTTTACCATCCAAAGTCTCTGGAAGGAGAATCATGATCTTCAGAGTTTGGTGGAAATCTTTTAAGTAGTTTTTTGCAAAATCCTGCTGACAAACCGACCTACAAACCAACTCTCCTCTGTGGAGGTAGTGATGGTTATTAGGAAGTATTACCATAAACTTAACTACCAAAAATATAAGTAAAAGTAAATTATAATCGAATTTACAACTATATAGGGCAGCTGTGGCTCAGGGATAGAGCCAGCGTCTTTTTATCTGAAGGCTGCTGGTTCGATTCTCCTGGTCTGCATGTAGAAGTGTCCTCGGGCAAGACACTGAACCCCAAACTGCTCCTGATGTGCTGGTCAGCACCTTGCATGGCAGCCATCACCATCAGTGCATGAATGTATGGATTACTGTAAATCACTTTGGACTAAAGGGTCTGATAAATGCTCTAAATGTGTATACTGTAAACTGTGAGTCAGCTGATAAATGGAAATACTCAAGCAGAGTATCTCAAACTTGTCCTTGTATAATAAATGTAGTATATTGCACCGCCTGATAAACATCTTTACCTTTCACACTGTTAGTTACAGTTCAACCTTCTCTCAGACAGGACAGCGGTGACAGCAGAACTCGTCTCACTGAATGACTCAACGCAGCTCCATAAAAAGAAACTATTTAACCTCACAGGTTTTGCATCTCAGCACACAATAGGTCACAGCTGCTTGCAAACACTGTGACTCATTTACATCGAATTCCACATGCAGACAGAAATGTGCTGTTCTGTGCTCTCTGGAGGGATGAAACTTGTCCAACGAGCTGAGAAGTAACGATTCCTGGCCGCCGCTCATCTGATATTTTTTAACAGCCGTTTCAGTGTGAGATCTGGTTCTGCTGGCGATGTTTGCTTAATGAGGCACAAGAGAGGAATTCGACCTGAGAATACCAGTGCTGACTAACAAACAAGGCAGTGTGGGGAAAAAAGTGCCACATGTCACAATTAAAATTATGCAATAGCCTTCATCACGTGGATACTAGATCTTATTTTAGCAAAGACTTTGTACAGCTGCCATTTCCTTTGTATTTTCTTCAAGATTCAAGTTTTCTCTGGTGTGCTGGGACCTTTTGGTGTGGACCAGGAGAAAGTATTGCAAGATCTATCTGAAAAAGCTGCTTTGTTCTGTGTATCAAGTCCTGATAAAAGCATGCTGTCAAACACAACAGTATGAGGCGTTTGGAGAAGAATTATAAATACGTGCATGAGGGCTTACCAAGGTGACACATATATAATGCGATGCTGAGAAACACAGCAACATCTTGAACATCCCAGAGCCTGAAATGCCACATTGGAATCCCAGACCCATTGGTCGAACCGCAGTATAAGAATCTCCTCCGGGGTTATTTCACATCCTGCAGTATTCTCCTCTCCTCGTTCCAAGGGTTTCCTCTTTCACTGTCCTGCATACAGGTGTATGTCTGCGTGAGTTCTCCTCCTTATTTATGTGAGAAAATTCAGTGCCTGTAGTTTCCCTCTTCTTTCAGAACTGCACTCGACTTGTCTTCATACCTGAGCAAGTCAGTGCCAGCCAGCCCACACCTATCAGACAGGTTGAGCCAGAGATTACTGAGCAAACAGTGTTCTGTGATCTCACACATAACCACACCCCCTGCACACACACACACACACACACAGAGGAGGGAATAAGGCTATAGAACAAACACATATATCCTTCTCAATTTACCTACCACCACCTCCTCCCTTCCAGCCCCAAACACCCACTTGTATGCACAGACACACTATCTATTATCTGCAACAGGATAGGCTGAATCACCTACAATACCTGGTGTGACTCACCTGGTAAAACATGTCAAACAGGAAGTGTGTATATACACATATGCACTGAGGAACACTAACACACAGTGAACATAATCAGTTAACAGACAGTTTAATTTTTAAGGCTGATCCAGATTACTTAATGCTTGACTCAGTGCTTGTGTAGTCCTGACATCATGTTGATAACTGATTTATGTATATAAAAAAGATTTTATCTACCTCAAATGATAAGATCAAAGAACTATACCTGACAGGTTTATCTCTGTATGGAAATTATTTTGAAGGGCCAAATTTAATACCCTCAAAATAATAATAACAATAATAATAATACATTTTATCATATATTTGCATTTGTGTTTTGTGTCATATACTATATACTAAATGTCTGTTTGTGTCATCTTATTTTTATAACTCTTTCATGTTGCACAAAATTGGATTTGTATGTTAAAAATTAGAAAATAAAGATTTTTTTAAAAAGTTAGTAAAGCTTGAATTGTAATTTTAAAAAAAATAATAATTGGAGCGAAATTAAAATTGCCCAAAGAAGGCTATATTGTTGGCGACATAAATGTTTCAATGAAATAAAATAGTGTTTTATATTCATAATTAATTTCACATGTTGAATAATTAAACACGTGACTGGGTTCAAACATGTTGGACACGCCCCCTTTCTTCTTGCACGCGGCCTGTACGTGCACGCGGCTCCCTTCTCAACGGGTCAAGCGCAAGTTCGGGAGCCATTTTAGATCATCGTGAAGTTGCAGCCGTCAACTGTCACAGGATTATTTTGACGTTTGGTGGACGAAAACTCCGGTGAGATGATTTTTACCGTCTAACATTTTATTTATTGAAGAGACAATATCGTGTAAACTCTTTGAAATTGCTGTCGGCTACTTTTGAGCGTCTGACCGCTGGACGTGCTGTGATTAGCCGAGTGAACGTTAACTGCTATGCTAGCAAGCGGGCTAAAGGTAATTATCCTTCTGTTGCTATGTTTGTCACTTTTGTTCAGTAGAGAATGACTTTTACAAATTGTGAAGAGTTGTTGTCAGGGGGAGTTGTCATGCAAGCTTTAATGGAAGTTTATTTCAAACTGACTTCAATTCGCCCTCGTTAACCGCGGGTTACATCACCTGCGTGGCCGCCATGTCAGTGAAGTTATAGCGAATTTCTCCAAAGTTCAAGTCGGTTTGTCACAGCAGACATGTTCTGTATATTTGATTAACAAAACCGTACACTGTCAGATAACTGTTGTGTGACTATTGTTGACCACAAATGTCAGTTTATTGCATCTGCCTGTACATTTGTGTAGACTCCGCAAACGTTATCCGCCATTTTGAAAGTGATAGTGGTCTGTAAGTGGCAGGGCCGTTGATTGTCACATCTGTCAAGGTAGCTGAATGTCATCCTATTAATTATACCGTCGATTTGACTGAGCGGTTATAGTCTCTGTTCTGAATGAGCAGCAGAGCATGGTGTCTCCGGTAAACTTTAAAGAAGGATTGCATTGCTAGGTGTTGGCTGTGAAGCGTATGGAGCAGTTAGCTCTCGTCTGCTGGAGGAGGAGGAGCTCAACCTGTTGTTGTGATCTGAGTAACGTTATTAAAGCGAAAAAACATTATTCTCCTCAAACGATGAAGTTTCATGCGCGTCATTGAGTTATACCGAATGAGTGTAAATACACAGTTACATGTATTAATATGTTAAATCTGTCTGTAAAGGGAAATGGGATGCTTTTAATCTACAACTTCCTATTGGCCCACAGCGTACCACGTGCACAGAACGCAACGAGGGGGTGTGATTGTGGACGCCAGTTTTTTTTTTATGATTTAATGTTAATATCGCTACTAATCGTCACCGGTGGTACATGATCTCATAGGCATGTTTTCCTGTGTTGTGTTGTGTTGTGTTGTGTTGTGATGCAAAAAGTCTTATCTGTAGTTTCAAACCATGAGGTGGACTGACGTTGAGGGGAATCACTTCCTCCCGGCTGCTCGTTGTGGAGTATCGCTTCTCGGCCTTTTGGCTAAGATCAAGTGTAGTATCTGTTCTTATCAGTTTAATATCTGATACGTCCCCTACCCGGGGACCATATATTAAATTGATTTTTGGAACAGGGAGATGGAATAGGGGCTTGCTCCGTCCACTCCACGCATCGACCTGGTATTGCAGTATCTCCAGGAACGGTGCACCCCCCTCTCACTGTCTAAGAGTAATTGTGGTGGTTCATTTTTAAAGACTCCACTCTGTTGTCATTGCAATATAGGTATTTGCTGCAGTTATTTAATTCATTGGACATGCTTTTATGTTATTAACCCTCAAGTAGTGATGTGAAGCCACAGTGGGGCTTTTCCCCTCAAGCTCAGAGCACCATCTAGTGGGCAAAATGTATTAACTCGTCGTAGTGATTGATTGGATTCTATCAGTGTTGTATAGGCTTCATTTCTCTCTAATTCACAGTGGAAATTCTCACGGAATGATTTGTTTTCCATGTACAAAGGAACCTACTTCATTTATAATAATTCAACTAATTTAATTGTTTATTTTTTACCATCGTTTTTTGTAATATTGCTGTGGGACAATAAAGGAATACTGATCGTGACAAACAATCATTTAAGTACTAGTTCACTATACTAGTTCAGCTAGCCTCAACTAAGGCAGTCTAATGCAACAGTCCTGCAATAAAACCTTCTTCATAAAGGTTATAATATTAGATTTTTGTAGAAACAGTTTTAGAGAGGTTTTAATTCAGCCATGTGATCATTTTCAGAGGCTGCAGTTTGTGCTGCTGTTGAACTGTATTGTGTTAGACTCAAATGCAGGTCAAATATGAAAGTGGCTGGTAGCTTTTAGACATGAAATCATTATTATTAATCAGATGGAAAATTGAAGATTTTATGTCAGAGGCTGTTTGATGCTCACATATTAAAAAGATTATTTCTCACTGAGCTTATAATACAACAGGCATGTCCAAACTATTTCATAAAAGGCCATTTGGCTGCAGATATTCATTCCAACCCAGCAGTAGTACACTAGTCTAAACTTACTTAATCAACTGAACTTGTGCTTGAAATGGTTTATTATATCAGATTTACCCTCGATGTGTTTGAATGAAGACCTGCAGCCACACACCCCTGCTGTTGTTCACCCTCCAGACCTATAGGTGGCAGTAGCTTATAGGTCAGTGGACCACCAGCAGTGAACAAGAAACCTGAACAAAGAACCAGGAAGTGGTTCTGATGTGACGGGGGTGGGGAAAAATGAAAAGTGTCTTTTAGCCTTTTCTCTGAAATTAAGTTAAAAATCAAACATCTGAATGCAGGATGGTTTAAACGTAGGCTCATTTGTGAAACTCAGATGTGCTGTTAGGCTGTTGCTCATTTGTTAGAGGTACAATAGATGCAATAGGAGGTTACAATGTGGCGTGGGAATGCAGCATTGCATGATGGGAACTATAGCCATTATTTATCAAGTAAAATGCAAATAATTATTGTCAGCCTCAGTACAAAATTGTATTTTCTGTATGAAGGTCCTGCAGATTCACACACCCTTTTGTAACCTCTGGTTCTGGAAATTTATAGATGTTCTACATTGCACCATCTATCAACATTGCATGTGTGTGAATGAGATCCCTGCCTCTGAGCTGTACAACTCATACTTACCTGGCAGGGGAGATACCATGATCAAGAAGGTGGTTCACCCAGGGCGAGGCTCAGCCATTGCACTCCGGTTGTGCTGACCCCTGCGAATTCCCCAAATGTGGGAATCTCGACTGCATAATTTCTGGTAGTGGGGGACTGCGTTCGCGCTCTCCCCTGATATCATGTCAAAAGAAAACAAGGAGATGTAGTTAGACAACAGCTGCTTCAAGAAGTGCAGTTGTAACAAAGTCACAATATCAATTGTAAAGCTGATCATTTTAAACAGGAAAGTGAATATTATATAAATTGAACAATACTGCACAAATTACAATTTTCTTTTGACAGTATTAATACAGCCTCTTCAGTTCATCATACTCTGAATGTGAAAACAGTCAACAGCTCTGTTATGTATAGAAAAGAATGGCTTAGGCGGCTTTCTGCTGCATTAGGCAGTGGCTCGTGAAGAAGGATGAAATCTCTTCCAAGCCCCTGAAATGCTTTAGGCAGCATATTCTAAACAAAGAAAAAGCAGTAGGTCAAGGCTCCTCAAGTAAAAAGTATGGTGCTGTTCATATGACAAACTTTAAGCCTGTACTCAAACTGCTCTTTATAGAAATCTCCCCAAAAAAACCCTCCTCCAGCAGCAGCTGTGACATCCAGTTCCTCAGGGTCCAGAGGCGACGACGGGCGGGCAGATGATGCTCTGCTGGCTGGTGCACTCGCCACTTTTGAATGCAAGGTACATCAGTTTATCTCCTTGGATTAATATTACTGCATGAACCTCATTAATGCAGAATCTGTATCCAGTAACACCAGCTACAAAATAACACTGAGGATGGTTCTACAGTTCGGTCCTTTAACTGCTTTGACACAGATTTTTGTCCTCATGGCCGCATAAGCTTTTGTCCTGATTTCCTTTCAGGGGACACTGACCTGACCCCTCCAGATGCTGCCTCCAAACTACAGCCTCCACAGCCGTCATGGACAGAATTTTTCCACCGTCACCCATAAGCCTATAGTTCATCGACGATATCAGCGTTTAAGTCGCCCAGGATGGCGTCACCTGGGCCCCACCCTGGAACCAGACCTGGGGTTTGGGCTCGCAGGCCAGCACCTAGTGTCCGGGTCTTTGCCCACGGCACCTGGCTGGGCGCAGCCGAAACGAGCGACGTTGGCCCGCCCTCCAGTAGGTTCACCAACTGCAGGAGGTTTGAGAAGGGGACGGTGTGATTTGGGTGGTTGTCGTGGGCGGGGGTCTTGACAACCCAGTCCCCAGATGGTGATTCTGGCCGTGGGGACATGGAATGTCACCTTGCTGGGGGCGGGGGGGAGCCTGAGCTAGTGCGGGAGGTTGAGCGTAACTGGCTAGAAATAGTTGGGCTTGCCTTCAAGCACAGCCTGGGCTTTGGAACCCAACTCCTTGAGAGAGGCTGGACACTCTTCTACTCTTGAGTTGCCTGCATTGAGAGGCGGCGAGCTGGTTTGAGCTTGCACATAGCTCCCCAGCTCAGCCGCCATGTGTTTGAGTTCTCCCATTGTACGAGAGGGTCGCCTCCCTCCGCCTTCGGGTCGTGGATTGGTCTCTCAGTGTTGTTTCGGCTTCGGTACCCGGCCTTCTTGGAGGCCCTGGGAGGGGTACTGGACGACGTTCCAACCGGGACTCCGTTGTTCTACTGGGGGACTTCAACGCCCATGTGGGCAGCGACAGCATTACCTGCAGGACCCAATGGAAGACCCAGAACACGCTGGAGTGACTATGTCATTCAGCTGGCCTGGGAACGCCTCGCGATTCTCCCAGAAGGGCTGGAGGAAGTGTTCGGGGAGAGGGAAGTGTGGGTGTCCCTGCTCAGACAGCTGCCCCCACAACCCAGCCCGGGATAAGTGGAAGAAGATGGATGGATGGGTGTCAACCTTTAGGTTTATACTAATACACTGATCTCTTTAAAGGCTCCTCTGTCAGCTCCTGGTGGTCAACAAGGGATGACGTCTGATGCGAATAGTGCAGCGCTGCAGGCAAGAAAAAGCACTGTGACTGAGGCATCAGTACCTAATCCCCCTGAGGTAATACATGCAGCTAAATGGAGGAACGGCCTTACAGTCAAATTATTTACTGGTTGGTAAATGAAGGTCTTGTCTTTATTTTTCAACCAGACGACATATGAGGGGTGGCACAGGATGTGGGAGTCTGGTCTTAATGGGCTCCCCAAGGCAGACATGGATGATAGAGGACGCTGAAGAGGGTTCTTCAACACAAAATGTCATATGAGGACAAGTACGGTAAAATTAGTACATGAAAAGTCCTTATGACAGAATGTGGTGTCATCTGCCTGAGTTTCTTGGAGTGGTGGTGGGAGGGGGAGTGCCCTCATCAGCAACTCTCTCTTGTTTCACTCACCTGAGTCTTTCAGTTATTTTACTGTAAATGTAATTCTAGATTGTATTAGATTATGTAATTCCTAATGATTGTGCTGTAATTTTAGACACAGAGTGGAGAAGCAGGTGATCTGCCTGATGAGGGATCGCACTCAGGGCAACACCAAGTATGGAGGCAGGCCCAAGAAAGCCACTGTGAGGAATACCTGCACAGAAAAGACCTCTACACCACCCTCCTCAGCCAGCTCAACAAACCTGGTAGGATCACAAGTAAGTTATTTGAGTTGTCTTTGTTTCACTGTATAGAAACATGGATGCTCTGTCACATGTAGCTAATGGATCATTTCCATCTGCCAGCCTTAATAATGAAATATATTGAATTATACAACAGAAGAGCACACTGTAACAGGAATGAGAAGTCTTAAGCCAAAAAAACAACCAAAAAACCCCAAAACTTATTAACACACTTACCTGAGGTAATACTGGACGTCGTGTTAAGCATATTTTTGGCCTTTCTATGGCTTTATTGATCAGTTGAAGATGTGACAGGAAACAAGATGAGAGAGGGGGGAGAGGGGGCGTGACACACATCAAAGGGCCCCAGGCTGGCAGTCGAACCTGGTGCCGCTGCAGCAAGACAAAGCCTATTCACGTGGGACTCCTGCTCTATCCACTGAGCCTAACGGTGCCCCTGCTTCACATTATTAAACCTTACAGTAACCCTGGTGAATATTGCTGGTAAAACTAAGCCCGTTAGATGCTTCTACCCCAATGGAGAAAATTAAAACAGTCAGTAGTGCAAATAGAGATCCTACAGTCTAATGCTGATGTTCATTGTGTGTCTGAGTCTGCATTCCTTCCTTTTTCTAGAGACTCTCAACTGTCATTTTCAGCGACCACGATCAAAGCAGGAGCTTCCTGATTGCTGAAACAGAACATTGAGGACTGTTGCACTCAGATCATCAAGTCCTCAAATGCAACTCCACCAAGAAGGTAATTTTGATGCAGTCAGATGAACGGGAACATTTTTAACTGGAAAAAAATGTCACTGAATTTAAATTCAGTATTGATTATGTTTTAGTAATCATTTAGTTTGAATGCAGTACAGAAACGAAATCTGATGACTTAATGGCCAAGCATCATACAGATGTCTTTTAGCTCTCTCTCTGTCTCCTCAGCAGACACCTTGCAAAGTAACTCAGGAGACAAGAAGCCTCGTCAGCCAAGAATGTGACGGATCGAGGTTTGTCTGTCCTCCATCGTCAGAGTGTTGCCAGCACTGACCAACCCCCAGCACATAAAACCTGTGCATCCTCACTCATAGCTCCTCCAGCAAGCCTCCTCTCTTTTTGCTTCTGGAAAAGCATTATAGGATTGAGACATTACTCAATATGACCTGCTGTACACTCTGCCCAACCAACCCAGGGACATAAAAACTACAAAGAAGATTTGCTCCCCTGTAAAAAGGATGTCTGCAACACAAGATCAGGATAACAGTGTTGGGCAGCTACAAACACTTCTCCATTGTTGATCAATTATAGAGGAATTAGCTATAGATATGCAGTAATCAATCTGTAAACATGATAAAGCATTCTGCATTCTGCAAATGGTCATATTGTTTATTTACAATGTATTTATTCTGTAATCATGTGCTGTGGTGTGATCCAGAGATTCTGTCTATGAATAACTGCATTTCATTGGACAAATGTTGGCTTTCAGTTTCATGTACATATTCTAAATAGCATCAGTTTTGTCTACATTGTGGTGTAGCGTTCACCTTTTCATACACTTTAGTCAATAAAGTGGTCACTGTTGTGGACTATCAGCTGATTAATGCAAAAAATAGTGAATATTTGTTTGTCAGCAATAATATAATTAGATCATCTTGCACATATATCAGTATAAACATTAAAGTACCTTTAATCAGCTTCAGAGACATTACACTATTTTAAATCAGCCTACAAACAGTCATCAGGTAATTCATGAAGACAGAAGAGAAAATGGAATTTAAGGAAAAGACAAAACATCTTACCCAAGAATTGTTTTGATAAAATAAGCTGTATTTTATTGATAAAACAAAAATCCATTCAGTGAAATGTGAATTAATTACATCAGTTATGTAGCACTTCTTTATACAGTTACTCAAAACTATTTATAGCATTTTAGTAGCTTCAAGAGGTAAAACAATAAATACCTGATTTAAATACAAACTTACCAATATCACTCATATGGAATGCATTCGGACGATGTCAACGAAATAAAAGTCTTTTATATTTATAGTTGATTTCACATGCTTAATGATGAAGCATTAATGAATTTATATAATTTAATCCGTCCTGGTGAGATGGATGTTAAAGTTTAAATGTTGACGCTTGTAATAAAAGTTTGGGAGCTATAATCCAGTTTACTGATATTTTCTGCTTTTTCCTCGACTGAAGCTGCTATCAGACCTGTTCACACAACTTCTGTCACTCTTATATGAGCATTTAGAAATCAACATTTATTGTAGACATTAAAATGACTGATAGTGAGTAATAAAATGCAGCAAGATACATTTTCATGATTTTTGAAATACAATTTATTGAATATAATAAAAACAGTAAAATGTTCCAAGAATATTTAAAACAATAACAGCTCTTTACATGATAAACAGACATTTTCATATTATGAGATACAGACTGATCACATTATAACAGCAAACACTTCTTATTAAAATGTGACGACTTATCGTTAAAACATTTCATGTAATAAAATATTTTGATGTTATAAAGTAGATTTTAACAATGTGTAACAACACAGTAAAAACTGGGTATCAACATGTATTGATCATTTATACAGATGACTGATACAGACCAAAGTATAATAACAGTTATACAGCACTAACAACACTACAAGATAGTTATTATATATATAAATGCATAAAAGCCAACTCAGATTCCTTCACATACAGTTGAAAAACAAAATCACATAATCATCAGAACAAGAATTTGTTTTGAGTTCAAAGATTAATTATATACATGTTAAAAATGACTTCAAAACAAAGTTTTTATGCATATTATTATTATTATTATTATTATTATTATTATTATTTATTATTATTCAATATACACAAACTAATACAGAAACTGAGGGACATCCTTAAAACTATTATTAGTATTTCTGTATTTATCATTATTAATATTATATCTGTCAGCTATTTATTCCCATGCTATCAATATCAACATTATTACATTTAATTTTCTTTATTGCGACAATTTAATTAGATTTAATATTTTTTTAACAATGTTATTATGAAGTGTTACCCCTCTTTTTATCTATTTTAACTTACGTACTTAACAACAACAGGACAACAAGAAAATGTCTACTAGTCTGATAATAATACTACAACTACTATTATTAGTAATTCTAATAACAATAATCTGTCTCCATCTTTCTCTCAAGTTTAACCATCAACATATATAATATAATATATCATCATGTAATATCATATAATATCATGTAATATAGAACCTCCTGTATCAAAGATGAAATGAGTACCTACATGTACAACAGGTGATAAACCATGATGATGAGTAAGTATGAACATACAGTTTGTTTATTAAGTGTCTGTCTGAGCTGGACGCTGCTCTCCTCTCCTGGTCCTCTGGTTCACAGCCACCACAACAACACAGAGGATCACCAGCAGACCAGGGAGCAGTGAGGACCTCACCGTGTAGAGGGTGAAGTCCATCCCAGAGGGCTCTCTGGACTTCAGAACAGTTCTGGATGATGACACACACTGGTCATCTGGTCCCATCACAACACACCAGTACTCTCCTGTGTCTTCCAGTGAGACATTAGAGAGAGTCAACAAGCCATCATCTGTAAATCTGCTCAGTCTGCTCTGCAGATCAGAATCAGGTGCTAAATCATAGTCAGTCAAGAGTCTGTCTTCTGTTTGGTTTGACTTGATGAACCAGTGGTGCCAGCTACCCTCTTCCCAACCTCTGCATCTGAAAGTGACATTGTCTCCTTCTGAGAAGAGCTCGACAGTAGGTGGGCCAGGTTTGGGGCACACCACCAGGTGATACTGTTGAACATGGTTGTAGATTTCACAATCGTAATAACCTGAGTGATTTAACTGAAGTGATGAAAGCACCAGTGAGTAGTTTTTTCCAACCTCTGGGGTGTAGTGGTTCTTATCATACTTCGTCCAAAGTGGAAGCTGGTTGTCAGTGAACTCAGCAGCAGGACACTGTAACACAGCTGTCTCTCCCACTGTGTGGAGGATCGACTCCCATGGTAGGTTTAACTTTACAATCTGACTGCTGACACACTGCTGTTGGTTCATCACCAGACAGGCGTAATAACTGAACCATGTTAACGTGAGGTTGTAAATACGAAGTCCTGATGAGGTTTTCACCTCTTGGGATCTTCCTTCAACATTGTCCATCACCGATGTTACACTGTCCTCAAAAACTCTTGTCCAGAAGCTGGTCCAATATCCAGAAGAACTCTTGAGCCACTGGACGTCCAGATTGTCAGCTGCTCCCTCACATGGCAGGTCCACTGTTTCTCCAGCTCCGACTTGAATATCTTTCATTTCATTTCTCATACAAACAATAATAGTGAAATTTTTCTTATACATCACGTTGCCCCAACACTCCTGTTGGTACTGACCGGAGTCTGAGTGGGTCAGGTTCTGGATCATGTAAAAAGAAATATTGTTGCTGGTGACAACTGACAGTCGTTGTTTCAAGTCTTCAGGTACTGTGGAGTTCTGGGACCAGAGGGCAGAGGTATTCCACAGGACGAGCTTCTCCTCACCAACAAATCTGGAGATCAGGCAGGAGTCGGAGTCCTCGGGGAGGCTGAAGGTGAAAGAGTCTGATTCCTTTCTGATGATGATACGTTCTTCTGCATGAATGTTGTTGATGAGAGCAAACAGCAGGAAGGAGAGCTCTGCGACTGCAGCCATTCTGCTCTGAGGACGAGCAAACACTGACACCTCTCACCTGATTATCTCTATATTAACCCTCATCAGCAGCTTGTCATTAGTGGTTGGAGGGAGGTGACTTCTTTATCTCACCATCACAGGAAACTTTGATGCATTCGGCTCTGTACCAAGGAATCTAATCAAAAGATCAGACACATGTTGTGAAATGACTTTTAGACACATTAAAGGTTTTAACTTGAGTTTACTGCAAGATTCATCTGAACAGAAGTCCACAAACTAGTGACCTGCTGTTACACCATGGCTCCTGACAATCTTCATTATTTGCATTATTTCTTGTAACATGTAATCAGACATGTGTGACACGTGTTAGTTTGCGTTGCTTGATTATCCGTCCGTCCGTTTCCGTTCCGCTTAAACCGTGAGGGTCGCGGGATGTTGCCGCTTTTTTCCTCCAGCTCATCGCAGGACCTTTACTGATAGCAGTGGCTTCCACACAAGGTGCAACTGCACATCAGGAGCAACTTTGGGGTTCAGTATCTTGTGCAAGGATACTTCGACACATAGAGCAGTCCCGCCCCAGGGGAGCCGGGATTCGAACCAGCCGTCTGATCCAGTCCACCAGCTCTACCCACTGAGCTACAGCCGCCCCCCCTTTTTTTTAATTAATTAATGCATCAATAAAACACAAGAAACATTGAGCTTCATCAGCTGACAGAAGTATTGTGTAATAATGTTTATTTTGAATTACAATTGATGAAATAATAAAAATATTTAAAATGATAACAGCTCTTTTTAAGCTGATAAATAACTGAATTATATTTGTCATTTCTAATCAGTTTGTTGTTGCTGTGGTTTTTGGCAGGAACCAGAAGCGGACAACGAGGCAAACAGGTTTATTTAACTTCACAAGGTTAATGCAGGTGAAGGTGGAGAAAGTCAGGCTGGAGACTCCGTCAGAGAGGAGGGAGGAGGAGCAGGAGAGGGAGCTCATGGTGGTGCTGGTGGATAGCGTGGCGTGTGGCGCTCAGGTGAGCACAGGGCGAGACTGTTGGCTGCAGAGGTGCAGAGAGCCGGGTCACTGGAAGCCGGCAACGAAAAGTCAGATCTGAGAGAAAGCACAAATAACACTGAGAAGTAGCTCTTTAAAGTGACGAGCCAGAGCCACTGACGAGATCACCTGGCAGCAGGTAGCGTGAAGACCAGGGCTGCTGCAGGTGCTGACTGCCAACCTGCTGCAGGTGTGTGTGTGACAAAGGGAAGAAAATACAATTAGTGGGACATTTATACAAATAAACAAAACTATTGCGACACTAAATGTTGGTTGGTACTTGTAACAGAAAACCAACTAAAGATGTTGCTGTAACACTTGCTGGATCTGTTTCATAAATTCTCAGTGCTGATCCATCAACATTCAGAACAGCTCATTTATTTTATCATCCTGTCCAAAAGAGACTAATGACAGACTTGTGCCACCAGTTAACAGAGCTGTGATTGGTCAGATTGTACCACAGCTTCAAATGTTACAGGTGGATGTTTATGTTTGAATGCAGGTCAGAAGAAATATATCGTCTGTCCAGTCAAAACCACATAATCTCCAAATGTGGTGTTTTTGATTTGTGTGATCAAACTGAAGGAGGGAGCGCTCCGTTATGAGCTGAGACGGTTCTCGTATTTCTGAAGCCAAACAAACCTTTAATAAACTCAATGAATCACCTGAAAAATGCATCTCCACAAAGCTGAAAACATGGCTGCTGTATACGGAGGAGTATTAGGGCCAGGGGTGAGGAAAGAAATGAGAGCCGGGTGGGTTCTGATTAGTCGCTGATAAACTTTCTTGGCTTATGAAACGTTCACATTTTGGAGATCAGTGGGTTTGATTGGACAGCAACACTATGTTTCCAGGAAACCTTCTGTTGTCAGTCACAAGTCTTCAGATAGTGAGTTCTGAGAAGGAGGATGTTGCAACACTGATGCACATCACAAACACTGTTTCTACCCAGTTTGTTTGAGTGTCAGATGGGATGCTAACTTCTGGGTTGGCCTACAAACACATGTCATGCTGCACCGCTCTGTTCTGCTGCATGTGATCAGAGACCCACTGACGGGCCAAACAGCAACACACTCAATCAGGCTGACCTCTGACCTCCCAGCAAGACTCAGACTGTGTCAATATAAGACTAGTATGAAAACAAGGTCACACTTCATAAAAACCATCATTAATGAATGGAGAATTTACATTAAATTAAACGTTCATAGTTAATTATCTCTTTAAACATCAATTTTCTCATGGCCATAAAGATAATATTTATATGTTTATATTTTCTGTAAATCAAACTTAATAATCAAACTCGTTGTTTTCATGACTGAATAAACAAACACAACTGATACTGTTTTATCTTGTTTACATGTGGCGGGCCCTGCCACCGTGGAGTGAGTCTTTTAAATTTAAATATTTAATTAATTTCACATGTTTAATGATTAAACACGTGACTGTTATTGGACACGCCCCCTTTCTTCTTGCACGCGCCCTGTACGTGCACGCGGCTCCCTTCTCAACGGGTCAAGCGCAAGTTCGGGAGCCATTTTAGATCATCGTGAAGCTGCAGCCGTCAACTGTCACCGGATTATTTGGACGTATGATGGACGAAAACTCCGGTGAGAGGATTTTTACCGTCTAACATTTTATTTATTGAAGAGACAATATCGTGTAAACTCTTTGAAATTGCTGTCGGCTACTTTTGAGCGTCTGACCGCTGGACGTGCTGTCATTAGCCGAGTGAACGTTAACTGCTATGCTAGCAAGCGGGCTAAAGGTAATTATCCTTCTGTTGCTATGTTTGTCACTTTTATTCAGTAGAGAATGACTTGTACAAATTGTGAAGAGTTATTGTCAGGGGGAGTTGTCATGCAAGCTTTAATGGAAGTTTAATTCAAACTGACTTCAATTCGCCCTCGTTAACCGCGGGTTACATCACCTGCGTGGCCGCCATGTCAGTGAAGTTATAGCGAATTTCTCCAAAGTTCAAGTCGGTTTGTCACAGCAGACATGCTCTGTATATTTGATTAACAAAACCGTACACTGACAGATAACTGTTGTGTGACTATTGTTGACCACAAATGTCAGTTTATTGCATCTGCTTGTACATTTGTGTAGACTCCGCAAACGTTATCCGCCATTTTGAAAGTGATAGTGGTCTGTAAGTGGCAGGGCCGTTGATTGTCACATCTGTCAAGGTAGCTGAATGTCATCCTATTAATTATACCGTCGATTTGACTGAGCGGTTATAGTCTCTGTTCTGAATGAGCAGCAGAGCATGGTGTCTCCGGTAAACTTTAAAGAAGGATTGCATTGCTAGGTGTTGGCTGTGAAGCGTATGGAGCAGTTAGCTCTCGTCTGCTGGAGGAGGAGGAGCTCAACCTGTTGTTGTGATCTGAGTAACGTTATTAAAGCGAAAAAACATTATTCTCCTCAAATGATGAAGTTTCATGCGCGTCATTGAGTTATACCGAATGAGTGTAAATACACAGTTGCATGTATTAACCCTTTAGGCGCCGGGGTTTATTTTAAAAAATACTAGATTTTGACATCTAAATTTCAGAAGGCTCTGGCTTGAAAATGGTTTGAGATAGAGACAAAGTGTAAATGAGACAAATATTGAGAATGACCTAAAGTTTATCTTGGGAGTAAATTTCCCCACCTAATTAGCATATTATGACGTCATATGGTGGCGGCCATATTGGATTATGTCATTTCCATGAAATACCTGATATTTTGAAAGAGAGTTGAACTCATTTCATCATATTCATCCCCTCCATCCATTTGTTATGTTGTCCACACATCAAGTGAACAGGGAAAAAGTAAATTCTAAGCCAACAGTTGTAAACTAGAACTATTACTACACCACAAAACTCATGTAAACAGTATGCGTTTTCTTTTTTTTACCCACCACAACCCCCCCAGGACTCTTTTTCTTTTTCTTGTCTTTTTTTCTTTCCCTTTTCTTGTTTTCTCTTCTCTTCTCTTCATTGTTACTATTATCATTATTATTATTATTATTATTATTATTATTATTATTATTATTATTATATAACAGTAGGCATCTTTTAGCTGCAGAGGCCTTATCTGTGCCCATCTACCAGATAAAAGTTTGCAGTATTTGTAGAATGTGGAGCCTGTCATGGCAAGGCACAGAGAGAATAAGAACTATAGCTCTGTCACCACAATATCCAATTTGCTCATCAGAGAGCTTTATCCATTCCTGATATACTTCCTCATCTCTCAAGTAAGCCCATCCACCATTACCACCATCATCATCATCATCATCATCATGTCCAGCCCTGTTCTGCCTTCCCCTGTTTCCCCTACGAAACTCATCAGCCCTTCTATGGACACTTAGCCCACGTCTCCCCCTGCTATCCCGTCTAGTGTTGTGAGAAGAGCTGGACTCGTGTGTGCTCGGTGCTTCGTGAACACTGCTGCCTCGCACAGCTGCACCACTGCCGTGGATGGATGCTACGTGATCGTCGCGGTAGAAAGAGTGAACACTAATGCTGGTCCCAGCGCTGTTCTCACCACCACCGCTACTTTTACCACATCCATTCACTCCCCTACTGATACGAGTTCGTGTATCATTTCCATTCCCACCTATGTTGGGCAAAGGGTCGTATGTTTGTGCTTATGCATGTTCCTCGCTCTGCGCGGCAGCGCCATTGCTATACAAAGACGCACCGCGACTAGCAAGCTTACTAATCGCCCGACCGTCATCTCCCAAAGTTAGATTTTCCATTTCAGAATCAGAATCAGCGAATGGGAGCTCAATCACTTCCCTACGTGTCAACTATTTGCTTGCTATTGTCGTTTACTTCGTCTCAATAACTTCTAAATCCACCATTGCCGCTTCAGCAGAATAGCTCCGTTGCGCGCTGTCTCCGGTCTCTCATCCAACAGTTTGCATGGGACTTCCTCGAACATTTTGCATTGAAGCATGACGTTTTTATGAGCTAAGGTCTAAGTAAGAGATGTCTGCTAGCTAGTGGTGAGGAGTATGAACGACATGTAACCCCCCCGTTAGGAGAAAACAGCTGTTTTGTTGGGTACAGTGCTGTGTCGCAAATTTGCGACTTTGGCGCTTAAAGGGTTAATATGTTAAATCTGTCTGTAAAGGGAAATGGGATGCTTTTAATCTACAACTTCCTATTGGCCCACAGCGTACCACGTGCACAGAACGCAACGAGGGGGTGTGATTGTGGACGCCAGTTTTTTTTTATGATTTAATGTTAATATCGCTACTAATCGTCACCGGTGGTACATGATCTCATAGGCATGTTTTCCTGTGTTGTGTTGTGTTGTGTTGTGTTGTGTTGTGTTGTGTTGTGATGCAAAACGTCTTAGCTGTAGTTTCAAACCATGAGGTGGACTGACGTTGAGGGGAATCACTTCCTCCCGGCTGCTCGTTGTGGAGTATCGCTTCTCGGCCTTTTGGCTAAGATCAAGTGTAGTATCTGTTCTTATCAGTTTAATATCTGATACGTCCCCTACCCGGGGACCATATATTAAATTGATTTTTGGAACAGGGAGATGGAATAGGGGCTTGCTCCGTCCACTCCACGCATCGACCTGGTATTGCAGTATCTCCAGGAACGGTGCACCCCCCTCTCACTGTCTAAGAGTAATTGTGGTGGTTCATTTTTAAAGACTCCACTCTGTTGTCATTGCAATATAGGTATTTGCTGCAGTTATTTAATTCATTGGACATGCTTTTATGTTATTAACCCTCAAGTAGTGATGTGAAGCCACAGTGGGGCTTTTCCCCTCAAGCTCAGAGCACCATCTAGTGGGCAAAATGTATTAACTCGTCGTAGTGATTGATTGGATTCTATCAGTGTTGTATAGGCTTCATTTCTCTCTAATTCACAGTGGAAATTGTCACTGCATGATTTTCTAGTGCAGTTACACCACATGAGAGATGGTGTATCTGTGCACTTTCTTTTATTGATCTAAATGATTTGTTTTCCATGTACAAAAGAACCTACTTTATTTATAATAATTCAACTAATTTAATTGTTTAGGCAGTCTAATGCAACAGGCCTGCAGTAAAACCTCCTTCATAAAGGTTATAATGTTCGATTTTTGTAGAAACAGTTTTAGAGAGGTTTTAATTCAGCCATGTGATCATTATCAGAGGCTGCAGTTTGTGCTGCTGTTGAACTGTATTGTGTTAGACTCAAATTCAGGTCAAATATGAACGTGGCTGGTAGCTTTTAGACATGAAATCATTATTATTAATCAGCTGGAAAATTGAAGAATTTATGTCAGAGGCTGTTTGATGCTCACATTTTAAAAAGATTATTTCTCACTGAGCTTATAATACAACAGGCATGTCCAAACTATTTCATAAAAGGCCATTTGGCTGCAGATATTCATTCCAACCCAGCAGTAGTACACTAGTCTAAACTTACTTAATCAACTGAACTTGTGCTTGAAATGGTTTATTATATCAGATTTACCCTCGATGTGTTTGAATGAAGACCTGCAGCCACACACCCCTGCTGTTGTTCACCCTCCAGACCTATAGGTGGCAGTAGCTTATAGGTCAGTGGACCACCAGCAGTGAACAAGAAACCTGAACAAAGAACCAGGAAGTGGTTCTGATGTGACGGGGGTGGGGAAAAATGAAAAGTGTCTTTTAGCCTTTTCTCTGAAATTAAGTTAAAAATCAAACATCTGAATGCAGGATGGTTTAAACTTAGGCTCATTTGTGAAACTCAGATGTGCTGAGCTGTTGCTCATTTGTTAGAGGTGAAATAGATGCAATATGAGGTTAGAATGTGGCGTGGGAATGCAGCATTGCATGATGGGAACTATAGCCATTATTTATCAAGTAAAATGCAAATAATTATTGTCAGCCTCAGTACAAAACTGTATTGTCTGCATGAAGGTCCTGCAGATTCACACACCCTTTTTAAACCTCTGGTTCTGGTAATTTATAGATGTTCTACATTGCACCATCTATCAACATTGCATGTGTGTGAATGAGATCCCTGCCTCTGAGCTGTACAACTCATACTTACCTGGCAGGGGAGATACCATGATCAAGAAGGTGGTTCACCCAGGGCGAGGCTCAGCCATTGCACTCCGGTTGTGCTGACCCCTGCGAATTCCCCAAATGTGGGAATCTCGACTGCATAATTTCTGGTAGTGGGGGACTGCGTTCGCGCTCTCCCCTGATATCATGTCAAAAGAAAACAAGGAGAAGTAGTTAGATGAAAGCTGCAAAGCTGCACTACAAAGTAAGTGGCCATAAAAAAACTGATGTGGACCAGA
The DNA here is from genome assembly GCF_904848185.1 of Acanthopagrus latus. NCBI lineage: Eukaryota > Metazoa > Chordata > Actinopteri > Spariformes > Sparidae > Acanthopagrus > Acanthopagrus latus. The sequence continues at coordinate 2,718,666 of NC_051040.1, read as the reverse complement.
GGATTGGGTATCCTCACATTGAGTTTCATTTGTGTTTGGTGAATCACGTTCTGAAAAATATGGCTGCACTGGACTGAGAGTGCTTGAGCTTCTTCCTACACCAGGATCCTCACGTTCCTCCAGCATGTCAGCAGAGACTTTTCCTAAAGTTGCTCCTTCATTCTACGGTTGTGTTGTTCCTTTACAAGGGGCTTTTCTCCATGTCTCTGGAGTAGGACCGCACGATATAGACAAAGTATTGTATCTCTATTTTTAAACCAAATATCTTACTATATTACTGATATGACTACGACAATGCTTTTTTCATTTAATTGAAAAATAGAACATAACAGTGAAAATTAAGCATTGTAAAAAGCAAAACTGAGAAAATGCTGTAAATATAGCAGATGTACATAGAAAATGCAGTCACCTAACAACATGTTATCACGACAGACAGAACCTTGTCTTAAGCTGCATTGAAAGGAATCATTTAAGTTTAACATTTTCTGCAACCTCTACCACAACAATTCTTCAGAAATATTTTAAATGTGACCAAAGTGAAAATTTAGTCTTTGGCTGCATCAAAAACAAATAAAAAAGAACCAGAATTGTATTTTGCTGTGCTCTGCTTTGACACAGTGCTTCACAGATATATAGCACTTATAGTAAACCTCCGCATAGTAAACCCTTTCAACTAACTGTAAACTTTACTTCACAAATATGTTGAATTCCTTAATCAGCATACAATCTACAAAAACATGCCAGTGTGCATGGCTTTCTTCCAGAAGTTTTTTTTTTTTTTGCTAGGAAGACGAGCTAATCAACCATTGCTGGCTTTAGACAGGACCTCTGACAAGTTAGGATGTTACCGCCTGTGCTTAAAAGTCTCTCTGATGGAGAGCTGGTGGCTTGCATGTAAAATATTTCTGTGCCATTTTGCTCAGATGGGAAAGTTTACTTGGTGGTCTTTCCACCATAGAGGCAGGTTGTCTCCACTGTCCTGATTGAAGACAGCAGATAGTTGTTGACTTCAGCTTCCATGGCAGCAGTGGGACCAAATGCCAGATTTCTTTGGCTTTTTTGCTGTGCGTTGAACTGCATCTTGCTCCAGTCTTATGACCTCAGTGGCTGGATTCTTAAACAAACAAAAACTGTCAATAGTTGAATGGTGAAATATTATATTCCAACACTGCAGGAGAAATTTGATATCGTCCATATCATTGCCATTTGCAGTATGAATTCTGCACATGTTCATATCTAGATATAGATACATTAATAATGTTGTCCAGCCCCTCTGATGCTCCAGTGTAGGTGGTCCTTCATTCTGACCCTCACTCACTTCATCATCCTCTTGATTTTCAAACAGTTGATTATAAGGTGTGCAGTTCAGTTGTTTGAACAAAAACCTGCAGTCACACAACCCTCTGTTGAGCCCTGCTGTTGTTCACAGTCCAGACCAATAGATGGCAGTAGCACGAATGTTAGTTGCTCACCAGCAGTGAGCAAGGAGCAAAGAAACAGGAAGTGGTTGTGAGGGGGGTAAAACATGTAACTTTGGTGTTTTCATTCTCTCCTCTGATGTTTAAATGTAGAGCAAACATCTCAGTGCGCTGTGATTTAGCTTTGGCTCATATGAGCATGCTGTTAGGCTGTTTTTCATTTGTTGGAGGTAAAATGGTTAAAACTGGTATAGGTCAGCATGTGGTGTGGGAATACAGCATTGCATGATAGGGAAATAAATTATCTATTAAATAAAGTGTAAATAATCTGTCATCTTACAACAGTATGGCACAATGTCAACCATCCTGCTCTCCCCAACAGACTACGGGACCTGTCCTGGATGGTCACTCACGAGGTCCTCCTGGTCAGGACCGTTATGCACTCCCGGGGCACCAACCACCACCTGCCCCCGGCCGGGTTGTGGCGCGCCTGAGTCGGTGAGGCACTTGCTCTGGGAGTGCAGCGCTGCTGTCGACCTGTGGGCAATGGCCGGCTCCCAGCAATTCCCGTACTTGCCAGCGGGGGGGGTCCTAGACGCACAGCTCGTGCTCTACGGGGTGAGCCAAAAAAAAAAAAAAAAGAACAAAAGAAGAATTCTCCCAGCTCTGGCTCACTCTGGCCGCCATAAAAGACGCCATATGGACCTCCAGAAACCTGCTGGCAAGACGGCGCATGCAGATCCCCCCCGTGGCTACGATCCGAATGGCCGCAGCGAAGGTTCAGGCAGCCGTGGCTGCAGGCGGCAGGCCTAGGACGTAGCCACAAGAAGACTCGCCTCTGCGCCTATTCGGAGGTGGGAGCCGGAGCCACACAGGAAAGGTCAAGGCAGCGGCGGCCTGACCCTCCGCAAAAAATAAGGAGCAAGAGGTGGAGGGCCTCCTCTGAATGCCACCAGCGGCTCCCTGGGGCCTGATGGGAAAGCGGGATGAGTCTCCCTTGACAGGGACTCACCCCGCTTCTACACAAGAAAGACCAGAGAGTTGTTTTTTTTTGTTTGTTTGTTTTTAACGCCCTCCCTTTTTAAAAGACGCGCTCATGGACTCACACACTCACATTGATTAACACAATGGACTTTTAATAACACAGAAAGCACTTTCTTCTAAACATGTCTTGTTCATTTTAAAGCAGTTATTTGTACTTGTTTTTATATGTAAATTCCTTTTAGTGTATCTAGTAGTTTTTATTCATGGTTTTTACAGATAAAAATATTTATCTATTGCTACAAGGACATGTTGATTTTACTTACTTTTTAAGTGCTTTAAAAAGAAATGTATGTGATGATTCGGAAAGTGTAAAAAAAATTAATGATTATTGTGTCAATACATTTTTTTGTAAGAAACACTGGAAGCCGGTGGCTGGTAGCAGCTGCGGCAACGAGGATCGGTGTGAGCGATGGCTGAATGGGGAGTGTGAAATGATCCAGCCTTTGCTTCAGTTTCCTGGTCCCTGCCAAAGATGGTGTGACCAGATACTGCACTTGTGGTCGAGCAGTATGGGGTCTCTCATCTGGCAGCTCTGCTGCTGGTGGTTGACTAGAGCTGGCAACACTCTGGTGACGGCGGAGGACTGACAAACCTTGATCAGTGACATTTGTGGCTGACAGAGCTTCCTGTCTCCTGATGAACTCGGCAACGCACTTAGAATTCACCTTCAGGATAGGGATCCCAAGTTTGCTGAGCTCCGGGTCATCGACCGTCACCCTCTGCTGCACGCGCTGATACGTAGTCGTTATCCTGTGCTTTTGTGGCGAGCCTCGAACCTTTCCACCACAGTCGGGATGAAGCCACAGCTGCTTTATGATGCAGTACATGAGGCGGTTCTTCCTGGAGTGATGACTCACTGGGATCACCTTTAGTACGGCCAAACAGAGCGTTACCCCAGCGTGCTGAGTACAAGCTGTCGAACTGCTGGATACTGCGATCAGGGAGATCGAGCTTGTTCCAGCAGCTGATGACCCTCTGTCTCGTGGCTTCATCGATTGCAAGCTTTCCCTCCTCCAAGGCAATCTCGACTAGCACAGCGCTCAGATCCTCCATGTGCTGGTACCCGGGCAGCTTTCCTGCAAGCATTACATGCCAGTACCTCCGTCAGCATGGAGTACCAGCCGGACATGTGGCAGATATGCCTGACGGTCTTTGAGTAGCCACAGCGGTACAGAAAAGTGTCCTCCTTGGCATGTGCTGGGCACCCAGACCTTGGACAGCGAAGGCTGTAACCCCACACACCGACTGGTCTCCAAAAAAACACACGGCTGTGAAAAAAAGAGTCTGTGACGGGCACCCCTCCTCCCACCACCGCTCCAGGAAATTTTGAGGACTTTCCTTTTCTTGATTGTCCCGTGCTTGTCCTCAAATGACATCTGCTGTTGAAAGAGCCCTCTCTCGGCATCCTCCTTTAACCACTTGATGTCTGCCTCGGGAAGCCCATGATGACCAGACTCCCACATACTATGCCACCCCTCGTACGTCACCTGGTTGAATAACAATGACAAGAGCTTCATTTAGTAACCAGTCTCCAAATGTGACGACGAGCTGACCCAGATACTGCTTCTCTGTGGGATTGTCAGTAATCAGGAGACACTTCTTCTTAGCTGAAGAGTTACACATTTGAGAGGTTATTACAAATATTAAGCATGTAAGTCATTTATAAGTGCCAGAGCTTGGCATGCCTGCAGCAATGCACTGGGTGGGTCAGGTGCAAACACATCTACATGGATCATACGTTAGTTGTACTTCTGTGACACTTATTGCAGAGATATCACCTTCCTCACAAGCCGTCTTTGGATCCCTCAGTCTGCTGTCATCGTATATTATCCAGGGTTTGGATGACTGGCATAGTTTGGCCTCCTTTGTTGCTTTCAGAACACATTGTTGCCTATCTTGTGGTACACTTGTGTCCAGAATACACAGGACAGGCAACAGATCTGTTGCAGGTCTCTTAGCTGAAAAACATTGAACTGTTAAAGTGATCTGAGACTTCACCCTGGATAAAAGTACTAAAGCTCAACAAAACACATATGTGTGAAAGGGTCTTTTAGTGAGAATGTAATAACACAAACAAACTGTCAAATACTAGATTTAGTGTGAAGGACACAGGAGTCAATGAAGAAATATCCCTCTGACCTCTCACATCTGACTTTACCCGATTAAAATGAGCTGTACTTCACAATAACTATCATGACCAGTCAAACAGTACACTTTTATCCGCTAGAATGAATGAATTGTCAAGATAATTTCTGGTTGAATGAATGACCGACTGTACACACTGCCAAGGCTACATGACAACAGGACGTGACTCGTATTTTTTTCTTCTTATATATGTTTTGTTTGTGTTTTAATTGCTGGCACTTGCCCCTCTTGACAGGCTACAACCCCCCACACCCACCCCCCGTCAAAGCGCAAGTGCAGGTATCCCATCCCCCCACGACCACAAACTTTACCCGATTGAAATGAGCTATACTACAGCATAACAATCAGTAAAAGTTCAACAGTACACATTTATCCGCTAGAATGAATGAATAGCCACGATGATTTTGAATGAATGAATGAACGAACGAACTAATGGACCGCTAGCTTATTCAGACTCTGTTAACGATGTCAAAAGGCGCATTAACAAAGGAAAAACATAGCTCGATCAAAGCCTAGGTAGGATCGGGGTCAAAGGCGGATAGGAAAGTGATCCGATGACGATGCGCAAACTCTTACCACGTTTGTGTCTTTTTGTTGGAAAAAAAAAGTCGGGATAGACGGTGCAAATTTGGCTATCTCCCGTCTCCTAAAAAACGTTGACTGCCAAGTGTCAATCACCGCAAGGGGGCGGGGAGGCGTGCGAACTGTAGACTCGTGACCAATGGAGCGCGGCGAAGTGCCGGCAACTGTAGACTTCTGACCAACAGGCAGCGGGCAAATGTAGACTCCGGGCCAATGGGCGGCGGCGGTTGTCTACAGTGGGCAAGTCTCCCTAGAATCTGAAAGTCAAGGTACATCATTTTATCTACTTGGATTAATATTACTGTGTGAACCTCATTAATGCAGAATCTGTATCTAATAAAACCAGCAACAGAATAACACTGAGGATGGTTCTACGGTTTGGTCCTTCAGCGGCTTTAACACAGATTTTTGTCCTCATGGCTGCGTAAGATTTTGTCCTGATTTCCTTTCAGTGGACACTGACCTGACACCTTCACATGCTGCCTCCCAACTACAGCCTGCACAGCCTTCACAGACAGAAACCACTCCACCATCACCTGTAAGCCCATAGTTCAAAGATTACACTGATCATGGCAACGTTTAGGTTTCATACTAATACACTGATTTCTTTACTGGCTCCTCTGTCGGCTCCTGGTGGTCAACAAGGGACGACATCTCATGTGACCGGTGCAGAGCTGCAGACAAGCAAAAGCACTGTGACAGAGGCAGCAGTAACACCTAAGGTAACACATGCAGCTTAATGGATAAACAACCTTACAGTCAGAGCACTTACTGGTTGGTAAATGAAGGTCTTGTCTTTGTTGTTCAACCAGGTGACAGAGAGGGGTGGCAGAGAATGTGGGAGTCTGGTCCTAATGGGCTCCCTGAGGCAGACGCCAGGTGATGGAGGATGCTGAAAGAGGGCTCTTCCAACACCAAATGTCATTTGAGGACAATCACGCCAACATCAGGACAAGGAAAGTTCTCAAAAGTGACCGAATGGAGACTACAGGCTGAGCAATATACAAAGTACTGGACTTTATTTTCTTTGAGATGTAACTCATTGTCTGTGTGAATCATCACTCCATTTTGCACTAATGTACATTAAACTTGTCAACCCGTCTTTTCACCTTTATTAGCTGACTATTTCCTGTTTTTTTTTGTTTTGTTTGTTTGTTAAAAAACCTGGAAACTTAAAGTATAAAGAAAAAAAAGATGACAGAATGCGGTTTCAGTCAGCTGAGTTTCCTGGAGTGGTGGTGGGAGGAGGAGTGCCCTCAGCAGACTCATTCTTCCACAGCCGTGTGTTTCTCTGGAGACCAGCAGGTGTGTGGGGTTACAGCCTTTGCTGTCCCAGGTCTGAGTGCCCAGCATGTGCCAAGAAAGGAGTCGAAAGAACATGCCCTCATCCGCTTCCTGGTGTGGGATACAGCAATAATCAACCAGCTCACAGAGCCATGTTCCCAGCTGTTTTAACACTCAGGTGAGTCTCTCAGTTATTTTACTGTAAATTGAATTTAAAAATTTGTATTAGAACATGTCATTCTTAATGATTGTGCTGTAATTTTAGATGCAGTGTGGAGAAGCAGGTGATCCGCCTGATGAGGGATCGCACTCAGGGCAACACCATGGCCAAAGTATGGAGGCAGGTCCAGGAGAGCCACTGTGAGGAATACCTGCACAGTGAAGACCTCTACACCACCCTCCTCAGCCAGCTCAACAAACCTGGTGGGATCACAAGTAAGTCTAATGCTGAAGTTCACTGTCTGTCTCTGCATTCCTTTCTGTTACCAGAGTCTCAACCATCAGTTTCAGCAATCACCGTCAAAGTGGGAGCTGCTGTCACCAAGGCTGCTGAGGAAAACCTTCCTGATCGCTGAAACAGAACATTGAGGACTGTCGTACTCGGATCATCAAGTCCTCAAATGCAACTCCACCAAGAAGGTAATTTTGATGCAGTCAGATGAACAGGAACATTTTTAACTGGAAAAAAATGTCACTGAATTTAAATTCAGTATTGATTATGTTTTAGTAATCATTTAGTTTGAATGCAGTACAGAAACGAAATCTGATGACTTAATGGCCAAGCATCATACAGATGTCTTTTAGCTCTCTCTCTGTCTCCTCAGCAGACACCTTGCAAAGTAACTCAGCAAACACAGGATTCCCATCCTGAAAATAAACTCCAAGTGCGTTGCTGAGTTCATCAGGAGACAAGAAGCCTCGTCAGCCAAGAATGTGACGGATCGAGGTTTGTCTGTCCTCCATCGTCAGAGTGTTGCCAGCACTGACCAACCCCCAGCACATAAAACCTGTGCATCCTCACTCATAGCTCCTCCAGCAAGCCTCCTCTCTTTTTGCTTCTGGAAAAGCATTATAGGATTGAGACATTATTCAATATGACCTGCTGTACACTCTGCCCAACCAACCCAGGGACATAAAAACTACAAAGAAGATTTGCTCCCCTGTAAAAAGGATGTCTGCAACACAAGATCAGGATAACAGAGTGTTAGGCAGCTACAAACACTTCTCCATTGTTGATCAATTATAGAGGAATTAGCTATAGATGTGCAGTAATCAATCTGTAAACATGATAAAGCATTCTGCATTCTGCAAATGGTCATATTGTTTATTTACAATGTATTTATTCTGTAATCATGTGCTGTGGTGTGATCCAGAGATTCTGTCTATGAATAACTGCATTTCATTGGACAAATGTTGGCTTTCAGTTTCATGTACATATTCTAAATAGCATCAGTTTTGTCTACATTGTGGTGTAGCGTTCACCTTTACATACACTTTAGTCAATAAAGTGGTCACTGTTGTGGACTATCAGCTGATTAATGCAAAAAATAGTGAATATTTGTTTGTCAGCAATAATATAATTAGATCATCTTGCACATATATCAGTATAAACATTAAAGTACCTTTAATCAGCTTCAGAGACATTACACTATTTTAAATCAGCCTACAAACAGTCATCAGGTAATTCATGAAGACAGAAGAGAAAATGGAATTTAAGGAAAAGACAAAACATCTTACCCAAGAATTGTTTTGATAAATTAAGCTGTATTTTATTGATAAAAAATCCATTCAGTGAAATGTGAATTAATTACATCAGTTATGTAGCACTTCTTTATACAGTTACTTGAAGCTATTTATAGCATTTTAGTAGCTTCAAGAGGTAAAACAATAAATACCTGATTTAAATACAAACTTACCAACATCACTCATGGAATGCATTCAGACGACGTCAACGAAACAAAAGTCTTTTATATTTATAATTAATTTCACATGCTTACTGATGAAGCATTAATGAATTTATATAATTTAATCCGTCCTGGTGAGATGGATGTTAAAGTTTAAATGTTGACGCTTGTAATAAAAGTTTGGGAGCTATAATCCAGTTTACTGATATTTTCTGCTTTTTCCTCGACTGAAGCTGCTATCAGACCTGTTCACACAACTTCTGTCACTCTTATATGAGCATTCAGAAATCAATATTTATTGTAGACATTAAAATGACTGATAGAGAGTAATAAAATGCAGCAAGATACATTTTCATGATTTTTGAAATACAATTTATTGAATATAATAAAAACAGTAAAATGTTCCAAGAATATTTAAAACAATAACAGCTCTTTACATGATAAACAGACATTTTCATATTATGAGATACAGACTGATCACATTATAACAGCAAACACTTCATATTAAAATGTGACGACTTATCGTTAAAACATTTCATGTAATAAAATATTTTGTTATAAAATAGATTTTAACAATGTTTAACAATCAACACAGTAAAAACTGGGTATCAACATGTATTGATCATTTATACAGATGACTGATACAGACCAAAGTATAATAACAGTTATACAGCACTAACAACACTACAAGATACAGTTATTATATATATAAATGCATAAAGGCCAATTCAGATTCACATAATCATCAGAACAAGAATTTGTTTTGAGTAAAAAGGTTTGAAAATATACCTTCAGTGGAATGTTCAAAGATTAATTATATACATGTTAAGCAATGCTTATTATTATTATTATTATTATTATTATTATTCAATATACACAAACTAATACAGAAACTGAGGGACATCCTTAAAACTATTATTAGTATTTCTGTATTTATCATTATTAATATTATATCTGTCAGCTATTTATTCCCATGCTATCAATATCAACATTATTACATTTAATTTTCTTTATTGCAACAATTTAATTAGATCTAATATTTTTTTAACAATGTTATTATGAAGTGTTACCCCTCTTTTTATCTATTTTAACTTACGTACTTAACAACAAAGACAACAGGACAACAAGAAAATGTCTACTAATCTGATAATAATACTACAACTACTATTATTAGTAATTATAATAACAATAATCTGTCTCCATCTTTCTCTCAAGTTTAACATCAACATATATAATATCATATCATATCATATCATGTCATATATCATGTAATATCATATAATATCATAATATATAATATAGAACCTCCTGTATCAAAGATGAAATGAGTACCTACATGTACAACAGGTGATAAACCATGATGATGAGTAAGTATGAACATACAGTTTGTTTATTAAGTATCTGTCTGAGCTGGACGCTGCTCTCCTCTCCTGGTCCTCTGGTTCACAGCCACCACAACAACACAGGATCACCAGCAGACCAGGGAGCAGTGAGGACCTCACCGTGTAGAGGGTGAAGTCCATCCCAGAGGGCTCTCTGGACTTCAGAACAGTTCTGGACGATGACACACACTGATCACCTGGTCCCATCACAACACACCAGTACTCTCCTGTGTCTTCCAGTGAGACATTAGAGAGAGTCAACAAGCCGTCATCTCTAAATCTGCTCAGTCTGCTCTGCAGATCAGAATCAGGTGCTAAATCATAGTCAGTCAAGAGTCTGTCTTCTGTTTGGTTTGACTTGATGAACCAGTGGTGCCAGCTACCCTCTTCCCAACCTCTGCATCTGAAAGTGACGTTGTCTCCTTCTGAGAAGAGCTCGACAGTAGGTGGGCCAGGTTTGGGGCACACCACCAGGTGATACATTTGAAAATGGTTGTAGATTTTACAATGGTAATAACCTGAGTGATTTAACTGAAGTGATGAAAGCACCAGTGAGTAGTTTTTTCCAACCTCTGGGGTGTAGTGGTTCTTATCATACTTTGTCCAAAGTGGAGGCTGGTTGTCAGTGAACTCAGCAGCAGGACACTGTAACACAGCTGTCTCTCCCACTGTGTGGAGGATCGACTCATCTAGTAGGTTTAACTGTACAGAGTGACTGCTGACACACTGCTGTTGGTTCATCACCAGACAGGTGTAATATTTGAACTTTGTTAACGTGAGGTTGTAAATACGAAGTCCTGATGAGGTTTTCACCTCTTGGGATCTTCCTTCAACATTGTCCATCACCGATGTTACACTGTCCCCAAAAACTCTTGTCCAGATGCTGTTCTTATTTCCAGAATCACTCTTGAGCCACTGGATGTCCAGATTGTCAGCTGCTCCCTCACATGGCAGGTCCACTGTTTCTCCAGCTCTGACTTTAATAGAATTGTATCTATTTGTCGTACTACAAACAATAACAGTGATGTTTTTCTCAAATGTCACGTTGCCCCAACACTTCTTTTGGTACTGACCGGAGTCTGAGTGGGTCAGGTTCTGGATCTTGTAAGAAGAAATATTGTTGCTGGTGACAACTGACAGTCGTTGTTTCAAGTCTTCAGGTACTGTGGAGTTCTGGGACCAGAGGGCAGAGGTATTCCACAGGACGAGCTTCTCCTCACCAACAAATCTGGAGATCAGGCAGGAGTCGGAGTCCTTGCGAAGCCTGTAGCCGAAAGAGTCCGATTCCTTTCTGATGATGATACGTTCTTCTGCATGAATGTTGTTGATGAGAGCAAACAGCAGGAAGGAGAGCTCTGCGACTGCAGCCATTCTGCTCTGAGGACGAGCAAACACTGACACCTCTCACCTGATTATCTCTATATTAACCCTCATCAGCAGCTTGTCATTAGTGGCTGGAGGGAGGTGACTTCTTTATCTCACCATCACAGGAAACTTTGACGCATTCGGCTCTGTACCAAGGAATCTAATCAAAAGATCAGACACATGTTGTGAAATGACTTTTAGACACATTAAAGGTTTTAACTTGAGTTTACTGCAAGATTCATCTGAACAGAAGTCCACAAACTAGTGACCTGCTGTTACACCATGGCTCCTGACAATCTTCATTATTTGCATTATTTCTTGTAACATGTAATCAGACATGTGTGACACGTGTTAGTTTGCGTTGCTTGATTATCCGTCCGTCCGTTTCCGTTCCGCTTAAACCGTGAGGGTCGCGGGATGTTGCCGCTTTTTTCCTCCAGCTCATCGCAGGACCTTTACTGATAGCAGTGGCTTCCACACAAGGTGCAACTGCACATCAGGAGCAACTTTGGGGTTCAGTATCTTGTGCAAGGATACTTCGACACATAGAGCAGTCCCGCCCCAGGGGAGCCGGGATTCGAACCAGCCGTCTGATCCAGTCCACCAGCTCTACCCACTGAGCTACAGCCGCCCCCCCTTTTTTTTAATTAATTAATGCATCAATAAAACACAAGAAACATTGAGCTTCATCAGCTGACAGAAGTATTGTGTAATAATGTTTATTTTGAATTACAATTGATGAAATAATAAAAATATTTAAAATGATAACAGCTCTTTTTAAGCTGATAAATAACTGAATTATATTTGTCATTTCTAATCAGTTTGTTGTTGCTGTGGTTTTTGGCAGGAACCAGAAGCGGACAACGAGGCAAACAGGTTTATTTAACTTCACAAGGTTAATGCAGGTGAAGGTGGAGAAAGTCAGGCTGGAGACTCCGTCAGAGAGGAGGGAGGAGGAGCAGGAGAGGGAGCTCATGGTGGTGCTGGTGGATAGCGTGGCGTGTGGCGCTCAGGTGAGCACAGGGCGAGACTGTTGGCTGCAGAGGTGCAGAGAGCCGGGTCACTGGAAGCCGGCAACGAAAAGTCAGATCTGAGAGAAAGCACAAATAACACTGAGAAGTAGCTCTTTAAAGTGACGAGCCAGAGCCACTGACGAGATCACCTGGCAGCAGGTAGCGTGAAGACCAGGGCTGCTGCAGGTGCTGACTGCCAACCTGCTGCAGGTGTGTGTGTGACAAAGGGAAGAAAATACAATTAGTGGGACATTTATACAAATAAACAAAACTATTGCGACACTAAATGTTGGTTGGTACTTGTAACAGAAAACCAACTAAAGATGTTGCTGTAACACTTGCTGGATCTGTTTCATAAATTCTCAGTGCTGATCTATCAACATTCAGAACAGCTCATTTATTTTATCATCCTGTCCAAAAGTGACTAACGACAGACTTGTGCCACCAGTTAACAGAGCTGTGATTGGTCAGATTGTACCACAGCTTCAAATGTTACAGGTGGATGTTTATGTTTGAATGCAGGTCAGAAGAAATATATCGTCTGTCCAGTCAAAACCACATAATCTCCAAATGTGGTGTTTTTGATTTGTGCGATCAAATTGAAGGAGGGAGCGCTCCGTTATGAGCTGAGACGGTTCTCGTATTTCTGAAGCCAAACAAACCTTTAATAAACTCAATGAATCACCTGAAAAATGCATCTCCACAAAGCTGAAAACATGGCTGCTGTATACGGAGGAGTATTAGGGCCAGGGGTGAGGAAAGAAATGAGAGCAGGATGGTTTCTAATTAGTTGCTGATAAACTTTCTTAGCTTATGAAACGTTCACATTTTGGAGAGCAGTGGGTTTGATTGGACAGCAACACTATGTTTCCAGGAAACCTTCTGTTACCAATTACAAGTCTTCAGATAGTGAGTTCTGAGAAGGAGGATGTTGCAACACTGATGCACATCACAAACACTGTTTCTACCCAGTTTGTTTGAGTGTCAGATGGGATGCTAACTTCTGGGTTGGCCTACAAACACATGTCATGCTGCACCGCTCTGTTCTGCTGCATGTGATCAGAGACCCACTGACGGGCCAAACAGCAACACACTCAATCAGGCTGACCTCTGACCTCCCAGCAAGACTCAGACTGTGTCAATATAAGACTAGTATGAAAACAAGGTCACACTTCATAAAAACCATCATTAATGAATGGAGAATTTACATTAAATTAAACTTTAGTTCATAGTTAATTATCTCTTTAAACATCAATTTTCTCATGGCCATAAAGATAATATTTATATGTTTATATTTTCTGTAAATCAAACTTAATAATCAAACTCGTTGTTTTCATGACTGAATAAACAAACACAACTGATACTGTTTTATCTTGTTTACATGTGGCGGACCCTGCCACCGTGGAGTGAGTCTTTTAAATTTAAATATTTAATTAATTTCACATGTTTAATGATTAAACACGTGACTGTTTTTGGACACGCCCCCTTTCTTCTTGCACGCGCCCTGTACGTGCACGCGGCTCCCTTCTCAACGGGTCAAGCGCAAGTTCGGGAGCCATTTTAGATCATCGTGAAGTTGCAGCCGTCAACTGTCACCGGATTATTTGGACGTATGATGGACGAAAACTCCGGTGAGATGATTTTTACCGTCTAACATTTTATTTATTGAAGAGACAATATCGTGTAAACTCTTCGAAATAGCTGTCGGCTACTTTTGAGCGTCTGACCGCTGGACGTGCTGTCATTAGCCGAGTGACCGTTAACTGCTATGCTAGCAAGCGGGCTAAAGGTAATTATCCTTCTGTTGCTATGTTTGTCACTTTTATTCAGTAGAGAATGACTTGTACAAATTGTGAGGAGTTATTGTCAGGGGGAGTTGTCATGCAAGCTTTAATGGAAGTTTAATTCAAACTGACTTCAATTCGCCCTCGTTAACCGCGGGTTACATCACCTGCGTGGCCGCCATGTCAGTGAAGTTATAGCGAATTTCTCCAAAGTTCAAGTCGGTTTGTCACAGCAGACATGCTCTGTATATTTGATTAACAAAACCGTACACTGACAGATAACTGTTGTGTGACTATTGTTGACCACAAATGTCAGTTTATTGCATCTGCTTGTACATTTGTGTAGACTCCGCAAACGTTATCCGCCATTTTGAAAGTGATAGTGGTCTGTAAGTGGCAGGGCCGTTGATTGTCACATCTGTCAAGGTAGCTGAATGTCATCCTATTAATTATACCGTCGATTTGACTGAGCGGTTATAGTCTCTGTTCTGAATGAGCAGCAGAGCATGGTGTCTCCGGTAAACTTTAAAGAAGGATTGCATTGCTAGGTGTTGGCTGTGAAGCGTATGGAGCAGTTAGCTCTCGTCTGCTGGAGGAGGAGGAGCTCAACCTGTTGTTGTGAGCTGAGTAACGTTATTAAAGCGAAAAAACATTATTCTCCTCAAACGATAAAGTTTCATGCGCGTCATTGAGTTATACCGAATGAGTGTAAATACACAGTTGCATGTATTGATATGTTAAATCTGTCTGTAAAGGGAAATAGGATGCTTTTAATCTGCAACTTCCTATTGGCCCACAGCGTACCACGTGCACGGAACGCGACGAGGGGGTGTGATTGTGGACGCCAGTTTTTTTTAATTTTATTTATGATTTAATGTTAATATCGCTACTAATCGTCACCGGTGGTACATGATCTCATAGGCATGTTTGCTTGTGTTGTGTTGTGTTGTGTTGTGATGCAAAAAGTCTTATCTGTAGTTTCAAACCATGAGGTGGACTGACGTTGAGGGGAATCACTTCCTCCCGGCTGCTCGTTGTGGAGTATCGCTTCTCGGCCTTTTGGCTAAGATCAAGTGTAGTATCTGTTCTTATCAGTTTAATATCTGATACGTCCCCTACCCGGGGACCATATATTAAATTGATTTTTGGAACAGGGAGATGGAATAGGGGCTTGCTCCGTCCACTCCACGCATCGACCTGGTATTGCAGTATCTCCAGGAACGGTGCACCCCCCTCTCACTGTCTAAGAGTAATTGTGGTGGTTCATTTTTAGACACTCCACTCTGTTTTCATTGCAATATAGTTATTTGTTGTAGTAATTTAAGTCATTGGATATGCTTTTGTGTTAATAACCCTCAGGTGAAGCCACCGTGGGGCTTTTCCCCTCAAGCTCAGAGCACCATCTAGTGGGCAAAATGTATTAACTCGTCGTAGTGATTGATTGGATTCTATCAGTGTTGTATAGGCTTCATTTCTCTCTAATTCACAGTGGAAATTCTCACTGCATGATTTTCTAGTGCAGTTACACCACATGAGAGATGGTGTATCTGTGCACTTTCGTTTATTGATCTAAATGATTTGTTTTCCATGTACAAAAGAACCTACTTTATTTATAATAATTCAACTAATTTAATTGTTTAGGCAGTCTAATGCAACAGGCCTGCAGTAAAACCTCCTTCATAAAGGTTGTAATGTTCGATTTTTGTAGAAACAGTTTTAGAGAGGTTTTAATTCAGCCATGTGATCATTATCAGAGGCTGCAGTTTGTGCTGCTGTTGAACTGTATTGTGTTAGACTCAAATTCAGGTCAAATATGAACGTGGCTGGTAGCTTTTAGACATGAAATCATTATTATTAATCGGCTGGAAAATTGAAGATTTTATGTCAGAGGCTGTTTGATGCTCACATATTAAAAAGATTATTTCTCACTGAGCTTATAATACAACAGGCATGTCCAAACTATTTCATAAAAGGCCATTTGGCTGCAGATATTCATTCCAACCCAGCAGTAGTACACTATTCTAAACTTACTTAATCAACTGAACTTGTGCTTGAAATGGTTTATTATATCAGATTTACCCTCGATGTGTTTGAATGAAGACCTGCAGCCACACACCCCTGCTGTTGTTCACCCTCCAGACCTATAGGTGGCAGTAGCTTATAGGTCAGTGGACCACCAGCAGTGAACAAGAAACCTGAACAAAGAACCAGGAAGTGGTTCTGATGTGACGGGGGTGGGGAAAAATGAAAAGTGTCTTTTAGCCTTTTCTCTGAAATTAAGTTAAAAATCAAACATCTGAATGCAGGATGGTTTAAACGTAGGCTCATTTGTGAAACTCAGATGTGCTGTTAGGCTGTTGCTCATTTGTTAGAGGTGAAATAGATGCAATATGAGGTTAGAATGTGGCGTGGGAATGCAGCATTGCATGATGGGAACTATAGCCATTATTTATCAAGTAAAATGCAAATAATTATTGTCAGCCTCAGTACAAAACTGTATTGTCTGCATGAAGGTCCTGCAGATTCACACACCCTTTTTAAACCTCTGGTTCTGGTAATTTATAGATGTTCTACATTGCACCATCTATCAACATTGCATGTGTGTGAATTAGATCCCTGCCTCTGAGCTGTACAACTCATACTTACCTGGCAGGGGAGATACCATGATCAAGAAGGTGGTTCACCCAGGGCGAGGCTCAGCCATTGCACTCCGGTTGTGCTGACCCCTGCGAATTCCCCAAATGTGGGAATCTCGACTGCATAATTTCTGGTAGTGGGGGACTGCGTTCGCGCTCTCCCCTGATATCATGTCAAAAGAAAACAAGGAGAAGTAGTTAGATGACAGCTGCAAAGCTGCACTACAAAGTAAGTGGCCATAAAAAAACTGATGTGGACCAGAGGATTTATGTATCCTCACATTAAGTTTCATTTGTGTTTGGTGAATCACCTTCTGAAAAATATGGCTGCACTGGACTGAGAGTGCTTGAGCTTCTTCCTACACCAGGATCCTCACGTTCCTCCAGCATGTCAGCAGAGACTTTTCCTAAAGTTGCTCCTTCATTCTACGGTTGTGTTGTTCCCACTCAAGGGGCTTTTCTCCATGTCTCTGGAGTAGGACCGCACGATATAGACAAAGTATTGTATCTCTATTTTTAAACCAAATATCTTACTATATTACTGATATGACTACGACAATGCTTTTTTCATTTAATTGAAAAATAGAACATAACAGTGAAAATTAAGCATTGTAAAAAGCAAAACTGAGAAAATGCTGTAAATATAGCAGATGTACATAGAAAATGCAGTCACCTAACAACATGTTATCACGACAGACAGAACCTTGTCTTAAGCTGCATTGAAAGGAATCATTTAAGTTTAACATTTTCTGCAACCTCTACCACAACAATTCTTCAACAATATTCTAAATGTGACCAAAGTGAAAATTTAGTCTTTGGCTGCATCAAAAACCAATAAAAAAGAACCAGAATTGTATTTTGCTGTGCTCTGCTTTGACACAGTGCTTCACAGATATATAGCACTTATAGTAAACCTCCGCATAGTAAACCCTTTCAACTAACTGTAAACTTTACTTCACAAATATGTTGAATTCCTTAATCAGCATACAATCTACAAAAACATGCCAGTGTGCATGGCTTTCTTCCAGAAGTTTTTTTTTTTTTTTTTTGCTAGGAAGACGAGCTAATCAACCATTGCTGGCTTTAGACAGGACCTCTGACAAGTTAGGATGTTACCGCCTGTGCTTAAAAGTCTCTCTGATGGAGAGCTGGTGGCTTGCATGTAAACTATTTCTGTGCCATTTTGCTCAGATGGGAAAGTTTACTTGGTGGTCTTTCCACCATAGAGGCAGGTTGTCTCCACTGTCCTGATTGAAGACAGCAGATAGTTGTTGACTTCAGCTTCCATGGCAGCAGTGGGACCAAATGCCAGATTTCTTTGGCTTTTTTGCTGTGCGTTGAACTGCATCTTGCTCCAGTCTTATGACCTCAGTGGCTGGATTCTTAAACAAACAAAAACTGTCAATAGTTGAATGGTGAAATATTATATTCCAACACTGCAGGAGAAATTTGATATCGTCCATATCATTGCCATTTGCAGTATGAATTCTGCACATGTTCATATCTAGATATAGATACATTAATAATGTTGTCCAGCCCCTCTGATGCTCCAGTGTAGGTGGTCCTTCATTCTGACCCTCACTCACTTCATCATCCTCTTGATTTTCAAACAGTTGATTATAAGGTGTGCAGTTCAGTTGTTTGAACAAAAACCTGCAGTCACACAACCCTCTGTTGAGCCCTGCTGTTGTTCACAGTCCAGACCAATAGATGGCAGTAGCAGGAATGTTAGTTGCTCACCAGCAGTGAGCAAGGAGCAAAGAAACAGGAAGTGGTTGTGAGGGGGGTAAAACATGTAACTTTGGTGTTTTCATTCTCTCCTCTGATGTTTAAATGTAGAGCAAACATCTCAGTGCGCTGTGATTTAGCTTTGGCTCATATGAGCATGCTGTTAGGCTGTTTTTCATTTGTTGGAGGTAAAATGGTTAAAACTGGTATAGGTCAGCATGTGGTGTGGGAATACAGCATTGCATGATAGGGAAATAAATTATCTATTAAATAAAGTGTAAATAATCTGTCATCTTACAACAGTATGGCACAATGTCAACCATCCTGCTCTCCCCAACAGACTACGGGACCTGTCCTGGATGGTCACTCACGAGGTCCTCCTGGTCAGGACCGTTATGCACTCCCGGGGCACCAACCACCACCTGCCCCCGGCCGGGTTGTGGCGCGCCTGAGTCGGTGAGGCACTTGCTCTGGGAGTGCAGCGCTGCTGTCGACCTGTGGGCAATGGCCGGCTCCCAGCAATTCCCGTACTTGCCAGCGGGGGGGGTCCTAGACGCACAGCTCGTGCTCTACGGGGTGAGCCAAAAAAAAAAAAGAACAAAAGAAGAATTCTCCCAGCTCTGGCTCACTCTGGCCGCCATAAAAGACGCCATATGGACCTCCAGAAACCTGCTGGCAAGACGGCGCATGCAGATCCCCCCCGTGGCTACGATCCGAATGGCCGCAGCGAAGGTTCAGGCAGCCGTGGCTGCAGGCGGCAGGCCTAGGACGTAGCCACAAGAAGACTCGCCTCTGCGCCTATTCGGAGGTGGGAGCCGGAGCCACACAGGAAAGGTCAAGGCAGCGGCGGCCTGACCCTCCGCAAAAAATAAGGAGCAAGAGGTGGAGGGCCTCCTCTGAATGCCACCAGCGGCTCCCTGGGGCCTGATGGGAAAGCGGGATGAGTCTCCCTTGACAGGGACTCACCCCGCTTCTACACAAGAAAGACCAGAGAGTTGTTTTTTTTTGTTTGTTTGTTTTTAACGCCCTCCCTTTTTAAAAGACGCGCTCATGGACTCACACACTCACATTGATTAACACAATGGACTTTTAATAACACAGAAAGCACTTTCTTCTAAACATGTCTTGTTCATTTTAAAGCAGTTATTTGTACTTGTTTTTATATGTAAATTCCTTTTAGTGTATCTAGTAGTTTTTATTCATGGTTTTTACAGATAAAAATATATATCTATTGCTACAAGGACATGTTGATTTTACTTACTTTTTAAGTGCTTTAAAAAGAAATGTATGTGATGATTCGGAAAGTGTAAAAAAATTAATGATTATTGTGTCAATACATTTTTTTTGTAAGAAACACTGGAAGCCGGTGGCTGGTAGCAGCTGCGGCAACGAGGATCGGTGTGAGCGATGGCTGAATGGGGAGTGTGAAATGATCCAGCCTTTGCTTCAGTTTCCTGGTCCTTGCCAAAGATGGTGTGACCAGATACTGCACTTGTGGTCGAGCAGTATGGGGTCTCTCATCTGGCAGCTCTGCTGCTGGTGGTTGACTAGAGCTGGCAACACTCTGGTGACAGCGGAGGACTGACAAACCTTGATCAGTGACATTTGTGGCTGACAGAGCTTCCTGTCTCCTGATGAACTCGGCAACGCACTTAGAATTCACCTTCAGGATAGGGATCCCAATTTTGCTGAGCTCCGGGTCATCGACCGTCACCCTCTGCTGCACGCGCTGATACATAGTCGTTATCCTGTGCTTTTGTGGCGAGCCTCGAACCTTTCCACCACAGTCGGGATGAAGCCACAGCTGCTTTATGATGCAGTACATGAGGCGGTTCTTCCTGGAGTGATGACTCACTGGGATCACCTTTAGTACGGCCAAACAGAGCGTTACCCCAGCGTGCTGAGTACAAGCTGTCGAACTGCTGGATACTACGATCAGGGAGATCGAGCTTGTTCCAGCAGCTGATGACCCTCTGTCTCGTGGCTTCATCGATTGCAAGCTTTCCCTCCTCCAAGGCAATCTCGACTAGCACAGCGCTCAGATCCTCCATGTGCTGGTACCCGGGCAGCTTTCCTGCAAGCATTACATGCCAGTACCTCCGTCAGCATGGAGTACCAGCCGGACATGTGGCAGATATGCCTGACGGTCTTTGAGTAGCCACAGCGGTACAGAAAAGTGTCCTCCTTGGCATGTGCTGGGCACCCAGACCTTGGACAGCGAAGGCTGTAACCCCACACACCGACTGGTCTCCAAAAAAAACACGCGACTGTGAAAAAAAGAGTCTGTGACGGGCACCCCTCCTCCCACCACCACTCCAGGAAATTTTGAGGACTTTCCTTTTCTTGATTGTCCCGTGCTTGTCCTCAAATGACATCTGCTGTTGAAAGAGCCCTCTCTCGGCATCCTCCTTTAACCACCTGATGTCTGCCTCGGGAAGCCCATGATGACCAGACTCCCACATACTATGCCACCCCTCGTACGTCACCTGGTTGAATAACAATGACAAGAGCTTCATTTAGTAACCAGTCTCCAAATGTGACGACGAGCTGACCCAGATACTGCTTCTCTGTGGGATTGTCAGTAATCAGGAGACACTTCTTCTTAGCTGAAGAGTTACACATTTGAGAGGTTATTACAAATATTAAGCATGTAAGTCATTTATAAGTGCCAGAGCTTGGCATGCCTGCAGCAATGCACTGGGTGGGTCAGGTGCAAACACATCTACATGGATCATACGTTAGTTGTACTTCTGTGACACTTATTGCAGAGATATCACCTTCCTCACAAGCCGTCTTTGGATCCCTCAGTCTGCTGTCATCGTATATTATCCAGGGTTTGGATGACTGGCATAGTTTGGCCTCCTTTGTTGCTTTCAGAACACATTGTTGCCTATCTTGTGGTACACTTGTGTCCAGAATACACAGGACAGGCAACAGATCTGTTGCAGGTCTCTTAGCTGAAAAACATTGAACTGTTAAAGTGATCTGAGACTTCACCCTGGATAAAAGTACTAAAGCTCAACAAAACACATATGTGTGAAAGGGTCTTTTAGTGAGAATGTAATAACACAAACAAACTGTCAAATACTAGATTTAGTGTGAAGGACACAGGAGTCAATGAAGAAATATCCCTCTGACCTCTCACATCTGACTTTACCCGATTAAAATGAGCTGTACTTCACAATAACTATCATGACCAGTCAAACAGTACACTTTTATCCGCTAGAATGAATGAATTGTCAAGATAATTTCTGGTTGAATGAATGACCGACTGTACACACTGCCAAGGCTACATGACAACAGGACGTGACTCGTATTTTTTTCTTCTTATATATGTTTTGTTTGTGTTTTAATTGCTGGCACTTGCCCCTCTTGACAGGCTACAACCCCCCACACCCACCCCCCGTCAAAGCGCAAGTGCAGGTATCCCATCCCCCCATGACCACAAACTTTACCCGATTGAAATGAGCTATACTACAGCATAACAATCAGTAAAAGTTCAACAGTACACATTTATCCGCTAGAATGAATGAATAGCCACGATGATTTTGAATGAATGAATGAACGAACGAACTAATGGACCGCTAGCTTATTCAGACTCTGTTAACGATGTCAAAAGGCGCATTAACAAAGGAAAAACATAGCTCGATCAAAGCCAAGGTAGGATCGGGGTCAAAGGCGGATAGGAAAGTGATACGATGACGATGACAATGCGCAAACTCTTACCACGTTTGTGTCTTTTTGTTGGAAAAAAAAGTCGGGATAGACGGTGCAAATTTGGCTATCTCCCGTCTCCTAAAAAACGTTGACTGCCAAGTGTCAATCACCGCAAGGGGGCGGGGAGGCGTGCGAACTGTAGACTCGTGACCAATGGAGCGCGGCGAAGTGCCGGCAACTGTAGACTTCTGACCAACAGGCAGCGGGCAAATGTAGACTCCGGGCCAATGGGCGGCGGCGGTTGTCTACAGTGGACAAGTCTCCCTAGAATCTGAAAGTCAAGGTACATCATTTTATCTACTTGGATTAATATTACTGTGTGAACCTCATTAATGCAGAATCTGTATCTAATAAAACCAGCAACAGAATAACACTGAGGATGGTTCTACGGTTTGGTCCTTCAGCGGCTTTAACACAGATTTTTGTCCTCATGGCTGCGTAAGATTTTGTCCTGATTTCCTTTCAGTGGACACTGACCTGACACCTTCACATGCTGCCTCCCAACTACAGCCTGCACAGCCGTCACAGACAGAAACCACTCCACCATCACCTGTAAGGCCATAGTTCAAAGATTACACTGATCATGGCAACGTTTAGGTTTCATACTAATACACTGATTTCTTTACTGGCTCCTCTGTCGGCTCCTGGTGGTCAACAAGGGACGACATCTCATGTGACTGGTGCAGAGCTGCAGACAAGCAAAAGCACTGTGACAGAGGCAGCAGTAACACCTAAGGTAACACATGCAGCTTAATGGATAAACAACCTTACAGTCAGAGCACTTACTGGTTGGTAAATGAAGGTCTTGTCTTTGTTGTTCAACCAGGTGACAGAGAGGGGTGGCAGAGAATGTGGGAGTCTGGTCCTAATGGGCTCCCTGAGGCAGACGCCAGGTGATGGAGGATGCTGAAAGAGGGCTCTTCCAACACCAAATGTCATTTGAGGACAATCACGCCAACATCAGGACAAGGAAAGTCCTCAAAAGTGACCGAATGGAGACTACAGGCTGAGCAATATACAAAGTACTGGACTTTATTTTCTTTGAGATGTAACTCATTGTCTGTGTGAATCATCACTCCATTTTGCACTAATGTACATTAAACTTGTCAACCCGTCTTTTCACCTTTATTAGCTGACTATTTCCTGTTTTTTTTTGTTTTGTTTGTTTGTTAAAAAACCTGGAAACTTAAAGTATAAAGAAAAAAAAGATGACAGAATGCGGTTTCAGTCAGCTGAGTTTCCTGGAGTGGTGGTGGGAGGAGGAGTGCCCTCAGCAGACTCATTCTTCCACAGCCGTGTGTTTCTCTGGAGACCAGCAGGTGTGTGGGGTTACAGCCTTTGCTGTCCCAGGTCTGAGTGCCCAGCATGTGCCAAGAAAGGAGTCGAAAGAACATGCCCTCATCCGCTTCCTGGTGTGGGATACAGCAATAATCAACCAGCTCACAGAGCCATGTTCCCAGCTGTTTTAACACTCAGGTGAGTCTCTCAGTTATTTTACTGTAAATTGAATTTAAAAATTTGTATTAGAACATGTCATTCTTAATGATTGTGCTGTAATTTTAGATGCAGTGTGGAGAAGCAGGTGATCCGCCTGATGAGGGATCGCACTCAGGGCAACACCATGGCCAAAGTATGGAGGCAGGTCCAGGAGAGCCACTGTGAGGAATACCTGCACAGTGAAGACCTCTATACCACCCTCCTCAGCCAGCTCAACAAACCTGGTGGGATCACAAGTAAGTCTAATGCTGAAGTTCACTGTCTGTCTCTGCATTCCTTTCTGTTACCAGAGTCTCAACCATCAGTTTCAGCAATCACCGTCAAAGTGGGAGCTGCTGTCACCAAGGCTGCTGAGGAAAACCTTCCTGATCGCTGAAACAGAACATTGAGGACTGTCGTACTCGGATCATCAAGTCCTCAAATGCAACTCCACCAAGAAGGTAATTTTGATGCAGTCAGATGAACGGGAACATTTTTAACTGGAAAAAAATGTCACTGAATTTAAATTCAGTATTGATTATGTTTTAGTAATCATTTAGTTTGAATGCAGTACAGAAACGAAATCTGATGACTTAATGGCCAAGCATCATACAGATGTCTTTTAGCTCTCTCTCTGTCTCCTCAGCAGACACCTTGCAAAGTAACTCAGCAAACACAGGATTCCCATCCTGAAAATAAACTCCAAGTGCGTTGCTGAGTTCATCAGGAGACAAGAAGCCTCGTCAGCCAAGAATGTGACGGATCGAGGTTTGTCTGTCCTCCATCGTCAGAGTGTTGCCAGCACTGACCAACCCCCAGCACATAAAACCTGTGCATCCTCACTCATAGCTCCTCCAGCAAGCCTCCTCTCTTTTTGCTTCTGGAAAAGCATTATAGGATTGAGACATTACTCAATATGACCTGCTGTACACTCTGCCCAACCAACCCAGGGACATAAAAACTACAAAGAAGATTTGCTCCCCTGTAAAAAGGATGTCTGCAACACAAGATCAGGATAACAGAGTGTTGGGCAGCTACAAACACTTCTCCATTGTTGATCAATTATAGAGGAATTAGCTATAGATATGCAGTAATCAATCTGTAAACATGATAAAGCATTCTGCATTCTGCAAATGGTCATATTGTTTATTTACAATGTATTTATTCTGTAATCATGTGCTGTGGTGTGATCCAGAGATTCTGTCTATGAATAACTGCATTTCATTGGACAAATGTTGGCTTTCAGTTTCATGTACATATTCTAAATAGCATCAGTTTTGTCTACATTGTGGTGTAGCGTTCACCTTTTCATACACTTTAGTCAATAAAGTGGTCACTGTTGTGGACTATCAGCTGATTAATGCAAAAAATAGTGAATATTTGTTTGTCAGCAATAATATAATTAGATCATCTTGCACATATATCAGTATAAACATTAAAGTACCTTTAATCAGCTTCAGAGACATTACACTATTTTAAATCAGCCTACAAACAGTCATCAGGTAATTCATGAAGACAGAAGAGAAAATGGAATTTAAGGAAAAGACAAAACATCTTACCCAAGAATTGTTTTGATAAGATAAGCTGTATTTTATTGATAAAAAATCCATTCAGTGAAATGTGAATTAATTACATCAGTTATGTAGCACTTCTTTATACAGTTACTTGAAGCTATTTATAGCATTTTAGTAGCTTCAAGAGGTAAAACAATAAATACCTGATTTAAATACAAACTTACCAACATCACTCATGGAATGCATTCAGACGACGTCAACGAAACAAAAGTCTTTTATATTTATAATTAATTTCACATGCTTACTGATGAAGCATTAATGAATTTATATAATTTAATCCGTCCTGGTGAGATGGATGTTAAAGTTTAAATGTTGACGCTTGTAATAAAAGTTTGGGAGCTATAATCCAGTTTACTGATATTTTCTGCTTTTTCCTCGACTGAAGCTGCTATCAGACCTGTTCACACAACTTCTGTCACTCTTATATGAGCATTCAGAAATCAATATTTATTGTAGACATTAAAATGACTGATAGAGAGTAATAAAATGCAGCAAGATACATTTTCATGATTTTTGAAATACAATTTATTGAATATAATAAAAACAGTAAAATGTTCCAAGAATATTTAAAATGATAACAGCTCTTTACATGATAAACAGACATTTTCATATTATGAGATACAGACTGATCACATTATAACAGCAAACACTTCTTATTAAAATGTGACGACTTATCGTTAAAACATTTCATGTAATAAAATATTTTGATGTTATAAAGTAGATTTTAACAATGTTTAACAATCAACACAGTAAAAACTGGGTATCAACATGTATTGATCATTTATACAGATGACTGATACAGACCAAAGTATAATAACAGTTATACAGCACTAACAACACTACAAGATACAGTTATTATATATATAAATGCATAAAGGCCAATTCAGATTCACATAATCATCAGAACAAGAATTTGTTTTGAGTAAAAAGGTTTGAAAATATACCTTCAGTGGAATGTTCAAAGATTAATTATATACATGTTAAGCAATGCTTATTATTATTATTATTATTATTATTATTATTATTATTATTATTATTATTCAATATACACAAACTAATACAGAAACTGAGGGACATCCTTAAAACTATTATTAGTATTTCTGTATTTATCATTATTAATATTATATCTGTCAGCTATTTATTCCCATGCTATCAATATCAACATTATTACATTTAATTTTCTTTATTGCAACAATTTAATTAGATCTAATATTTTTTTAACAATGTTATTATGAAGTGTTACCCCTCTTTTTATCTATTTTAACTTACGTACTTAACAACAAAGACAACAGGACAACAAGAAAATGTCTACTAATCTGATAATAATACTACAACTACTATTATTAGTAATTATAATAACAATAATCTGTCTCCATCTTTCTCTCAAGTTTAACATCAACATATATAATATCATATCATATCATATCATGTCATATATCATGTAATATCATATAATATCATAATATATAATATAGAACCTCCTGTATCAAAGATGAAATGAGTACCTACATGTACAACAGGTGATAAACCATGATGATGAGTAAGTATGAACATACAGTTTGTTTATTAAGTGTCTGTCTGAGCTGGACGCTGCTCTCCTCTCCTGGTCCTCTGGTTCACAGCCACCACAACAACACAGAGGATCACCAGCAGACCAGGGAGCAGTGAGGACCTCACCGTGTAGAGGGTGAAGTCCATCCCAGAGGGCTCTCTGGACTTCAGAACAGTTCTGGACGATGACACACACTGATCACCTGGTCCCATCACAACACACCAGTACTCTCCTGTGTCTTCCAGTGAGACATTAGAGAGAGTCAACAAGCCGTCATCTCTAAATCTGCTCAGTCTGCTCTGCAGATCAGAATCAGGTGCTAAATCATAGTCAGTCAAGAGTCTGTCTTCTGTTTGGTTTGACTTGATGAACCAGTGGTGCCAGCTACCCTCTTCCCAACCTCTGCATCTGAAAGTGACGTTGTCTCCTTCTGAGAAGAGCTCGACAGTAGGTGGGCCAGGTTTGGGGCACACCACCAGGTGATACATTTGAAAATGGTTGTAGATTTTACAATGGTAATAACCTGAGTGATTTAACTGAAGTGATGAAAGCACCAGTGAGTAGTTTTTTCCAACCTCTGGGGTGTAGTGGTTCTTATCATACTTTGTCCAAAGTGGAGGCTGGTTGTCAGTGAACTCAGCAGCAGGACACTGTAACACAGCTGTCTCTCCCACTGTGTGGAGGATCGACTCATCTAGTAGGTTTAACTGTACAGAGTGACTGCTGACACACTGCTGTTGGTTCATCACCAGACAGGTGTAATATTTGAACTTTGTTAACGTGAGGTTGTAAATACGAAGTCCTGATGAGGTTTTCACCTCTTGGGATCTTCCTTCAACATTGTCCATCACCGATGTTACACTGTCCCCAAAAACTCTTGTCCAGATGCTGTTCTTATTTCCAGAATCACTCTTGAGCCACTGGATGTCCAGATTGTCAGCTGCTCCCTCACATGGCAGGTCCACTGTTTCTCCAGCTCTGACTTTAATAGAATTGTATCTATTTGTCGTACTACAAACAATAACAGTGATGTTTTTCTCAAATGTCACGTTGCCCCAACACTTCTTTTGGTACTGACCGGAGTCTGAGTGGGTCAGGTTCTGGATCTTGTAAGAAGAAATATTGTTGCTGGTGACAACTGACAGTCGTTGTTTCAAGTCTTCAGGTACTGCGGAGTTCTGGGACCAGAGGGCAGAGGTATTCCACAGGACGAGCTTCTCCTCACCAACAAATCTGGAGATCAGGCAGGAGTCGGAGTCCTTGCGAAGCCTGTAGCCGAAAGAGTCCGATTCCTTTCTGATGATGATACGTTCTTCTGCATGAATGTTGTTGATGAGAGCAAACAGCAGGAAGGAGAGCTCTGCGACTGCAGCCATTCTGCTCTGAGGACGAGCAAACACTGACACCTCTCACCTGATTATCTCTATATTAACCCTCATCAGCAGCTTGTCATTAGTGGCTGGAGGGAGGTGACTTCTTTATCTCACCATCACAGGAAACTTTGACGCATTCGGCTCTGTACCAAGGAATCTAATCAAAAGATCAGACACATGTTGTGAAATGACTTTTAGACACATTAAAGGTTTTAACTTGAGTTTACTGCAAGATTCATCTGAACAGAAGTCCACAAACTAGTGACCTGCTGTTACACCATGGCTCCTGACAATCTTCATTATTTGCATTATTTCTTGTAACATGTAATCAGACATGTGTGACACGTGTTAGTTTGCGTTGCTTGATTATCCGTCCGTCCGTTTCCGTTCCGCTTAAACCGTGAGGGTCGCGGGATGTTGCCGCTTTTTTCCTCCAGCTCATCGCAGGACCTTTACTGATAGCAGTGGCTTCCACACAAGGTGCAACTGCACATCAGGAGCAACTTTGGGGTTCAGTATCTTGTGCAAGGATACTTCGACACATAGAGCAGTCCCGCCCCAGGGGAGCCGGGATTCGAACCAGCCGTCTGATCCAGTCCACCAGCTCTACCCACTGAGCTACAGCCGCCCCCCCTTTTTTTTAATTAATTAATGCATCAATAAAACACAAGAAACATTGAGCTTCATCAGCTGACAGAAGTATTGTGTAATAATGTTTATTTTGAATTACAATTGATGAAATAATAAAAATATTTAAAATGATAACAGCTCTTTTTAAGCTGATAAATAACTGAATTATATTTGTCATTTCTAATCAGTTTGTTGTTGCTGTGGTTTTTGGCAGGAACCAGAAGCGGACAACGAGGCAAACAGGTTTATTTAACTTCACAAGGTTAATGCAGGTGAAGGTGGAGAAAGTCAGGCTGGAGACTCCGTCAGAGAGGAGGGAGGAGGAGCAGGAGAGGGAGCTCATGGTGGTGCTGGTGGATAGCGTGGCGTGTGGCGCTCAGGTGAGCACAGGGCGAGACTGTTGGCTGCAGAGGTGCAGAGAGCCGGGTCACTGGAAGCCGGCAACGAAAAGTCAGATCTGAGAGAAAGCACAAATAACACTGAGAAGTAGCTCTTTAAAGTGACGAGCCAGAGCCACTGACGAGATCACCTGGCAGCAGGTAGCGTGAAGACCAGGGCTGCTGCAGGTGCTGACTGCCAACCTGCTGCAGGTGTGTGTGTGACAAAGGGAAGAAAATACAATTAGTGGGACATTTATACAAATAAACAAAACTATTGCGACACTAAATGTTGGTTGGTACTTGTAACAGAAAACCAACTAAAGATGTTGCTGTAACACTTGCTGGATCTGTTTCATAAATTCTCAGTGCTGATCCATCAACATTCAGAACAGCTCATTTATTTTATCATCCTGTCCAAAAGAGACTAACGACAGACTTGTGCCACCAGTTAACAGAGCTGTGATTGGTCAGATTGTACCACAGCTTCAAATGTTACAGGTGGATGTTTATGTTTGAATGCAGGTCAGAAGAAATATATCGTCTGTCCAGTCAAAACCACATAATCTCCAAATGTGGTGTTTTTGATTTGTGCGATCAAACTGAAGGAGGGAGCGCTCCGTTATGAGCTGAGACGGTTCTCGTATTTCTGAAGCCAAACAAACCTTTAATAAACTCAATGAATCACCTGAAAAATGCATCTCCACAAAGCTGAAAACATGGCTGCTGTATACGGAGGAGTATTAGGGCCAGGGGTGAGGAAAGAAATGAGAGCAGGGTGGTTTCTGATTAGTTGCTGATAAACTTTCTTAGCTTATGAAACGTTCACATTTTGGAGATCAGTGGGTTTGATTGGACAGCAACACTATGTTTCCAGGAAACCTTCTGTTACCAATTACAAGTCTTCAGATAGTGAGTTCTGAGAAGGAGGATGTTGCAACACTGATGCACATCACAAACACTGTTTCTACCCAGTTTGTTTGAGTGTCAGATGGGATGCTAACTTCTGGATTGGCCTACAAACACATGTCATGCTGCACCGCTCTGTTCTGCTGCATGTGATCAGAGACCCAATGACGGGCCAAACAGCAACACACTCAATCAGGCTGACCTCTGACCTCCCAGCAAGACTCAGACTGTGTCAATATAAGACTAGTATGAAAACAAGGTCACACTTCATAAAAACCATCATTAATGAATGGAGAATTTACATTAAATTAAACTTTAGTTCATAGTTAATTATCTCTTTAAACATCAATTTTCTCATGGCCATAAAGATAATATTTATATGTTTATATTTTCTGTAAATCAAACTTAATAATCAAACTCGTTGTTTTCATGACTGAATAAACAAACACAACTGATACTGTTTTATCTTGTTTACATGTGGCGGGCCCTGCCACCGTGGAGTGAGTCTTTTAAATTTAAATATTTAATTAATTTCACATGTTTAATGATTAAACACGTGACTGTTTTTGAACACGCCCCCTTTCTTCTTGCACGCGCCCTGTACGTGCACGCGGCTCCCTTCTCAACGGGTCAAGCGCAAGTTCGGGAGCCATTTTAGATCATCGTGAAGTTGCAGCCGTCAACTGTCACCGGATTATTTGGACGTATGATGGACGAAAACTCCGGTGAGAGGATTTTTACCGTCTAACATTTTATTTATTGAAGAGACAATATCGTGTAAACTCTTCGAAATAGCTGTCGGCTACTTTTGAGCGTCTGACCGCTGGACGTGCTGTCATTAGCCGAGTGACCGTTAACTGCTATGCTAGCAAGCGGGCTAAAGGTAATTATCCTTCTGTTGCTATGTTTGTCACTTTTATTCAGTAGAGAATGACTTGTACAAATTGTGAGGAGTTATTGTCAGGGGGAGTTGTCATGCAAGCTTTAATGGAAGTTTAATTCAAACTGACTTCAATTCGCCCTCGTTAACCGCGGGTTACATCACCTGCGTGGCCGCCATGTCAGTGAAGTTATAGCGAATTTCTCCAAAGTTCAAGTCGGTTTGTCACAGCAGACATGCTCTGTATATTTGATTAACAAAACCGTACACTGACAGATAACTGTTGTGTGACTATTGTTGACCACAAATGTCAGTTTATTGCATCTGCTTGTACATTTGTGTAGACTCCGCAAACGTTATCCGCCATTTTGAAAGTGATAGTGGTCTGTAAGTGGCAGGGCCGTTGATTGTCACATCTGTCAAGGTAGCTGAATGTCATCCTATTAATTATACCGTCGATTTGACTGAGCGGTTATAGTCTCTGTTCTGAATGAGCAGCAGAGCATGGTGTCTCCGGTAAACTTTAAAGAAGGATTGCATTGCTAGGTGTTGGCTGTGAAGCGTATGGAGCAGTTAGCTCTCGTCTGCTGGAGGAGGAGGAGCTCAACCTGTTGTTGTGAGCTGAGTAACGTTATTAAAGCGAAAAAACATTATTCTCCTCAAGCGATGAAGTTTCATGCGCGTCATTGAGTTATACCGAATGAGTGTAAATACACAGTTGCATGTATTGATATGTTAAATCTGTCTGTAAAGGGAAATAGGATGCTTTTAATCTACAACTTCCTATTGGCCCACAGCGTACCACGTGCACAGAACGCAACGAGGGGGTGTGATTGTGGACGCCAGTTTTTTTTAATTTTATTTATGATTTAATGTTAATATCGCTACTAATCGTCACCGGTGGTACATGATCTCATAGGCATGTTTTCCTGTGTTGTGTTGTGATGCAAAAAGTCTTATCTGTAGTTTCAAACCATGAGGTGGACTGACGTTGAGGGGAATCACTTCCTCCCCTCTGCTAGTTGTGGAGTATCGCTTCTCGGCCTTTTGGCTAAGATCAAGTGTAGTATCTGTTCTTATCAGTTTAATATCTGATACGTCCCCTACCCGGGGACCATATATTAAATTGATTTTTGGAACAGGGAGATGGAATAGGGGCTTGCTCCGTCCACTCCACGCATCGACCTGGTATTGCAGTATCTCCAGGAACGGTGCACCCCCCTCTCACTGTCTAAGAGTAATTGTGGTGGTTCATTTTTAGAGACTCCACTCTGTTATCATTGCAATATAGTTATTTGCTGTAGTAATTTAAGTCATTGGACATGCTTTTGTGTTAATAACCCTCAGGTAGTGATGTGAAGCCACCGTGGGGCTTTTCCCCTCAAGCTCAGAGCACCATCTAGTGGGCAAAATGTATTAACTCGTCGTAGTGATTGATTGGATTCTATCAGTGTTGTATAGGCTTCATTTCTCTCTAATTCACAGTGGAAATTGTCACTGCATGATTTTCTAGTGCAGTTACACCACATGAGAGATGGTGTATCTGTGCACTTTCTTTTATTGATCTAAATGATTTGTTTTCCATGTAC
Source organism: Acanthopagrus latus (assembly GCF_904848185.1). Taxonomy (NCBI): domain Eukaryota; kingdom Metazoa; phylum Chordata; class Actinopteri; order Spariformes; family Sparidae; genus Acanthopagrus; species Acanthopagrus latus. The sequence continues at coordinate 2,686,304 of NC_051040.1, read as the reverse complement.
AAAAGAACCTACTTTATTTATAATAATTCAACTAATTTAATTGTTTAGGCAGTCTAATGCAACAGGCCTGCAGTAAAACCTCCTTCATAAAGGTTATAATGTTCGATTTTTGTAGAAACAGTTTTAGAGAGGTTTTAATTCAGCCATGTGATCATTATCAGAGGCTGCAGTTTGTGCTGCTGTTGAACTGTATTGTGTTAGACTCAAATTCAGGTCAAATATGAACGTGGCTGGTAGCTTTTAGACATGAAATCATTATTATTAATCGGCTGGAAAATTGAAGATTTTATGTCAGAGGCTGTTTGATGCTCACATATTAAAAAGATTATTTCTCACTGAGCTTATAATACAACAGGCATGTCCAAACTATTTCATAAAAGGCCATTTGGCTGCAGATATTCATTCCAACCCAGCAGTAGTACACTAGTCTAAACTTACTTAATCAACTGAACTTGTGCTTGAAATGGTTTATTATATCAGATTTACCCTCGATGTGTTTGAATGAAGACCTGCAGCCACACACCCCTGCTGTTGTTCACCCTCCAGACCTATAGGTGGCAGTAGCATGGAGGTCAGTGGACCACCAGCAGTGAACAAGAAACAGGAACAAAGAACCAGGAAGTGGTTCTGATGTGACGGGGGTGGGGAAAAATGAAAAGTGTCTTTTAGCCTTTTCTCTGAAATTAAGTTAAAAATCAAACATCTGAATGCAGGATGGTTTAAACTTAGGCTCATTTGTGAAACTCAGATGTGCTGAGCTGTTGCTCATTTGTTAGAGGTGAAATAGATGCAATATGAGGTTAGAATGTGGCGTGGGAATGCAGCATTGCATGATGGGAACTATAGCCATTATTTATCAAGTAAAATGCAAATAATTATTGTCAGCCTCAGTACAAAACTGTATTGTCTGCATGAAGGTCCTGCAGATTCACACACCCTTTTTAAACCTCTGGTTCTGGTAATTTATAGATGTTCTACATTGCACCATCTATCAACATTGCATGTGTGTGAATGAGATCCCTGCCTCTGAGCTGTACAACTCATACTTACCTGGCAGGGGAGATACCATGATCAAGAAGGTGGTTCACCCAGGGCGAGGCTCAGCCATTGCACTCCGGTTGTGCTGACCCCTGCGAATTCCCCAAATGTGGGAATCTCGACTGCATAATTTCTGGTAGTGGGGGACTGCGTTCGCGCTCTCCCCTGATATCATGTCAAAAGAAAACAAGGAGAAGTAGTTAGATGACAGCTGCAAAGCTGCACTACAAAGTAAGTGGCCATAAAAAAACTGATGTGGACCAGAGGATTTATGTATCCTCACATTGAGTTTCATTTGTGTTTGGTGAATCACCTTTTGAAAAATATGGCTGCACTGGACTGAGAGTGCTTGAGCTTCTTCCTACACCAGGATCCTCACGTTCCTCCAGCATGTCAGCAGAGACTTTTCCTAAAGTTGCTCCTTCATTCTACGGTTGTGTTGTTCCTTTACAAGGGGCTTTTCTCCATGTCTCTGGAGTAGGACCGCACGATATAGACAAAGTATTGTATCTCTATTTTTAAACCAAATATCTTACTATATTACTGATATGATATGACTACGACAATGCTTTTTTCATTTAATTGAAAAATAGAACATAACAGTGAAAATTAAGCATTATAAAAAGCAAAACTGAGAAAATGCTGTAAATATAGCAGATGTACATAGAAAATGCAGTCACCTAACAACATGTTATCACGACAGACAGAACCTTGTCTTAAGCTGCATTGAAAGGAATCATTTAAGTTTAACATTTTCTGCAACCTCTACCACAACAATTCTTCAGAAATATTTTAAATGTGACCAAAGTGAAAATTTAGTCTTTGGCTGCATCAAAAACAAATAAAAAAGAACCAGAATTGTATTTTGCTGTGCTCTGCTTTGACACAGTGCTTCACAGATATATAGCACTTATAGTAAACCTCCGCATAGTAAACCCTTTCAACTAACTGTAAACTTTACTTCACAAATATGTTGAATTCCTTAATCAGCATACAATCTACAAAAACATGCCAGTGTGCATGGCTTTCTTCCAGAAGTTTTTTTTTTTTTTGCTAGGAAGACGAGCTAATCAACCATTGCTGGCTTTAGACAGGACCTCTGACAAGTTAGGATGTTACCGCCTGTGCTTAAAAGTCTCTCTGATGGAGAGCTGGTGGCTTGCATGTAAAATATTTCTGTGCCATTTTGCTCAGATGGGAAAGTTTACTTGGTGGTCTTTCCACCATAGAGGCAGGTTGTCTCCACTGTCCTGATTGAAGACAGCAGATAGTTGTTGACTTCAGCTTCCATGGCAGCAGTGGGACCAAATGCCAGATTTCTTTGGCTTTTTTGCTGTGCGTTGAACTGCATCTTGCTCCAGTCTTATGACCTCAGTGGCTGGATTCTTAAACAAACAAAAACTGTCAATAGTTGAATGGTGAAACATTATATTCCAACACTGCAGGAGAAATTTGATATCGTCCATATCATTGCCATTTGCAGTATGAATTCTGCACATGTTCATATCTAGATATAGATACATTAATAATGTTGTCCAGCCCCTCTGATGCTCCAGTGTAGGTGGTCCTTCATTCTGACCCTCACTCACTTCATCATCCTCTTGATTTTCAAACAGTTGATTATAAGGTGCGCAGTTCAGTTGTTTGAACAAAAACCTGCAGTCACACAACCCTCTGTTGAGCCCTGCTGTTGTTCACAGTCCAGACCAATAGATGGCAGTAGCAGGAATGTTAGTTGCTCACCAGCAGTGAGCAAGGAGCAAAGAAACAGGAAGTGGTTGTGACGGGGGGTAAAACATGTAACTTTGGTGTTTTCATTCTCTCCTCTGATGTTTAAATGTAGAGCAAACATCTCAGTGCGCTGTGATTTAGCTTTGGCTCATATGAGCATGCTGTTAGGCTGTTTTTCATTTGTTGGAGGTAAAATGGTTAAAACTGGTATAGGTCAGTATGTGGTGTGGGAATACAGCATTGCATGATGGGAAATAAATCCTGTCAATTAAAGTGTAAATAATCTCTGTCATCTTAAGTGTAAAAATGAAATTTCTGAATTAAGTTGCTGTAGATTCACACAGTATTTTACAGGCTCTTGTTGTGTTTTTCAAGTCCAAATCCATGAGGTAAAGTGACGGTGTAAAGAACCAGTAGCTCTGCTCTGTCAGTTGTTGAGCATCGCTTCTCGGCCTTTTGGCTAAGATCAAGTGTAGTATCTGTTCTTATCAGTTTAATATCTGATACGTCCCCTACCCGGGGACCATATATTAAATTGATTTTTGGAACAGGGAGATGGAATAGGGGCTTGCTCCGTCCACTCCACGCATCGACCTGGTATTGCAGTATCTCCAGGAACGGTGCACCCCCCTCTCACTGTCTAAGAGTAATGTTAATGGCTGGATAAAAGGATTTCAGTATACTTGCATTTCATTGCACTTATTTGCTGATGTTAATACCTAATTTCTGAAAGTTGCTGTGTAAATGTTCCTCCACCAGTATATTGTTTTGCAGCTGCCGTAAGTCCTTTCCTTCAAGCTTAGTGCACCATCGATTGTGCAAAAATTAAGATTACAATCAGACCCGTCCTCTGTAGAATTTTGTCATGTTGAATGAAGGCAACTACCTGTTCAGTATTTGATGACAATATGAGATATCCATGTAAGTCTTCATAATGATTAATTCAATTATCAGTTTTTTTATAGGCTTCATTCAGGCTACATTTTAGACCACAGTGGAAATCGTCACTGCATGGTCTCATAGTGCAGTTTCTCTGTATGTATGCACTTGAATTTTATTGATCTAAATTAATTGTTTGCCATATACAAAGGGACTTACTTCAAACTATTTCATAAAAGGCCATTTGGCTACACTTGTCTTAATCAACTGAACTTAGTCTTGAAATGGTTTATTATATCAGATTTACCCTCGATGTGTTTGAATGAAGACCTGCAGCCACACACCCCTGCTGTTGTTCACCCTCCAGACCTATAGGTGGCAGTAGCTTATAGGTCAGTGGACCACCAGCAGTGAACAAGAAACAGGAACAAAGAACCAGGAAGTGGTTCTGATGTGACGGGGGTGGGGGAAAATGAAAAGTGTCTTTTATCCTTTTCTCTGAATTTAAATTAAAAATCAAACATCTGAATGCAGTATGGTTTAAAGGTATGCTCATTTGTGAGGCTCGGATGTGCAGTTAGGCTGTTGGTTATTTGTTAGAGGTAAAATAGATGCAATATGAGGTTAGAATGTGGCGTGGGAATGCAGCATTGCATGATGGGAACTATAGCCGTTATGTATCGAGTAAAATCTAAACAATTACCGTCAGCCTCAGTACAAAACTGTATTTTCTGCATGAAGGTCCTGCAGATTCACACACCCTTTTGTAACCTCTGGTTCTGGAAATTTATAGATGTTCTACATTGCACCATCTATCAACATTGCATGTGTGTGAATGAGATCCCTGCCTCTGAGCTGTACAACTCATACTTACCTGGCAGGGGAGATACCATGATCAAGAAGGTGGTTCACCCAGGGCGAGGCTCAGCCATTGCACTCCGGTTGTGCTGACCCCTGCGAATTCCCCAAATGTGGGAATCTCGACTGCATAATTTCTGGTAGTGGGGGACTGCGTTCGCGCTCTCCCCTGATATCATGTCAAAAGAAAACAAGGAGAAGTGATGGGATGACAGCTGCATCAACAAGTTTTAAACAGGAAAGTCAATTTTATATAATTTGAACAACACTATGTGAATTACATAAGAACTTCCTGTGACAGTATTAATACAGCCTCTTCAGTAAATCATACACTGAATGTGAAATTAGTCAACAGCTCTGTTTATGAATCAAAAAACTATGGAGGTAAATGATCAAGGGAAAAAAAAGATCTGTCAATATATTAACTTTAGTTTGCAGTATATCCTGATGAAAATTTACTGTGCTGTTGGTAAAAACAAAACGTAAAAAATAAGAACATTAAAATTCACACTGATAAAAAATGTAACACTTTCTCTAGTCACACATTTTTACTCAAACTGCTCCTTTCCTAAAGAAACAGAAGCAGTCAGTTTGGCAAGTTCTTGTTTTTCACCTCTAGATGGAGCCACAACTCCCTAGAATCTACCACCGGGGAGGTTAAAGGCCCTCTGATGTTAAACTGACCCTCTAGTAAGCGAGAGTTTCACCAGTTTTCTTCCTTACATTTAGATTTTGCAGAGTGTTCTGTGTGGGTGGTACATTAAGCAGCCATAGCAAAGCTCCTTCTGCAGTCTGTTTCTCTTATCATCCACAGTTTTGGAGACTGAATAGTCTCAGGTAACTACACTACTGCTGAGGAAAGAGTTTGAGCCAGTAGCAGCCAGGACAGGAAATGGAAGGGTTTTGGATCCACCCCGCCATCCCACTGAGACACTGCACTTCTCATGACTATTTTACTCTTCAACTATACCTTTCCTACCCTTTATTACTGCTAATAACACTTATATGGTACAACCTGTATCTTCATTTAGTACTGTCAGTAATATCTATATACTGTAATATCTGCAATATTTATGGTGTATACAGTCTGCATTATACTGCTTCTCTGCACTTCTGCTTAGATGCTAACTGCATTTTGTTGTCTCTGTACTTGTAACGTGCACAACGACAAAAAAGTATAATCTTATTATCTTTTCCACAATTTCAGACCATGCAGTGACAGTGTTGACAACATTTGCAGTAAAGTGTTCAGCAGAGAGAGAGTCTTTGGAGCAGCATCTCAGTGAGACACAGATCAACCCGTATGAATGATCGTATGTAAAAAGCAATTTATGAGCCCAGAATACACAAGCAAGCAGGACACACAGTTTAATGTCTCATTTTCTATGACTAGGGGTATCAGAATATACTGGTATTGGTAAAAGATATTGACTGATCTAGAGCAGATGTGAGGCCTGATGGGTCTTTTATCACCTCATCTGGTGTTTTTTTTTTTTTTTTTTTTTTTCCACATCGATATGTTTTCTTTATAAACACTTATTTCAATTATTGTACTAAATTACATAACTAAATTAAATATGAATTTGACTGATGGCAAACAAATAACCATATAGTGAAAATCTGATCTGATGGTCCAAAAAAGCTGCTGTCTAGATGGAGAATTATTGTTTGATGTGACTGTAATTCTAAAGTAAATTTAAGAGGTGTCTCTAGTTATTTATAAAGTTGGTATGGCTCATCAGAAAGTCTCCAGATACTGATGTGAATGATTTAAGTAGAAACAAAACTAACTTCTTTTACACAACTTTCAGATCAAACAGACGAGAAAACTGCACTTGTAATTTTAAAGGACAGGGAAAATGACACTATCGAGGTTCTCCTCAATATAGCTGAAAACACTGGAGATTTAAAAAATCTGATCAATGCATCTTTCACAGAAAATGAATAAATGTCAGCAGATGTGTGAAGCCAAAGCCAACACGAATTTCTTCCAGTGTAAATCAGGACTGGGCTTTTATTTTGGTAGGATATTAAATCCTCTCAAAATAAGTCCCATAAGCTACATTTGCAAACCTCATCACTAAAAAAAAATCTCCCCTCTGTGTATTTTCAACAGGAGAGCTTCCTTTATCTCTGGCTGCCTGCACCAACTGGCCGACATCATTTCCTTCCTCATGGACGACCTGTACACAAGAGTTGACCTGGCTGACAAAGACTTGCAGGGAAACACGTCTTACATGCTTTGGTCACAGCACACAACTCAACAGAAAACCAAACATGATTGAAAGGATGTACGACAAGATCGTCATTCAGCACAACAAACTATATAAGAAAAAGTCTCACCCTGGCCAATATCAAATACGCCATATGGACTTCGAGAAAACTGCTGGCGGGAAAAATGACACCATCGAGGTTCTCCTCAGTATACCTGAGAAAACTGGAGATTTAGAAAATCTGACCAACACATCTTACACAGAATATAAATAAATGTCAGCAGATCTGCAAACCAAAGGCAACAGGAATTTCTTTCAGCATAAATCAGGACAGGGCTTTTATTTTGGTAGGTAATTAAATCCCCCCAAAAATAAGTCCCATAAACTATATTTGCAAACCTCATCACTAAAACAAAAAACTCCCTCCGTGTCCTTGTCACGTGTGGGCCTGTAATGGTTGTTTTCTCTCTCCCTCTGCCTGTTCTTTCGCTGTCTCTCTCAGGAAGACACACCTGTCCAGGTGTTATTAATTACCTGATGACACGTTTAAGGAGGATTGAGTGGAAGTCTCCCTCTCTCAGGAGCCACTGCCCAGCTCACATTGAAAGGGGGATATTTTTCCCTTTTGCCTTTTTCCCCCACGTTTTTCAGTGCTGGGGTTTTGTTTTGTTAGTGTGGAGATCACTGGTAGTCCAGTTTTCGGTTTTCTTTGGTTCATTTAGGGTTAGATTAATTTCCTTGATAGTTTAGAGGGGATAGCTGAGTGTGACGGCTGGCTCAGTGATTTCCCCTTTTGTTTATTTCAGCTGGGATCTCCAACCTTTCTCACATGGCTTTTGGACAGTATGTGGTCATTGCACGTATTTTTATGCTTCCAGTCAACTGATTGTTGGCAGAATATGCAAACTGCTTTCTGGAACTGTTTGGCTCTGTACTGAGGGGTTGATGTTGAGTTTCTCTGTTTTTTCGTTGACGAAGACGGTGCCGTGGGCAGCCGCTTCTCCATGCTTACATTGTTTTGAAGGGGGAGTGGCTCAGTCTGTGGACAGGGCTTGTTGTGCCACCCAGATTTGCTTCCCTCTGTGCAGCTTTGCCCAGACATCTGTTCTTCTTCCACATAAAAACAGCATTTCAGTGAAATTATGTCAAATTCTGCGTTAAAAAAAAAAAAAAAAAAAGATTCCATTTTAATTGGCCAATTCCATGATCTCGGAAATCATAGGGCCCTGCCTTTTTGGTAGGTAGGTCCTTCTGATTTCAAAATAAAAATTTGGTTTGACCATTCGCTTGATGTGTGAGCATCCTTTTTTAATATGTTACACCCTCTCTGTGAGTCTTTTTATTAGAGGGTCTGAATATATTTCGGGAGCTCGTCCAAAAACACACACACAGACCTATGAAACAAAGCTGTGTGTGGGTTAGTTGCTGATGGCTCTGTCTTTTTTTCATCTCAGCTGTGTAGCTTGTTGTTACAAGTTGTGCAAGTGTAACTGTTTCTCTCCACATGTTTTGATGGTTGGTGCTGTGGGTGTTGCGTTGATGCTTTGTGTAGGTAGCTCTCGATTTGATGAGTGGCTACACATATTGTGTGTACCTGGTAAGGTTGTGTTGGATACTCCGATTGTTTTGTTTCGTTGGGCAGTGATTACTTGCATGTTTTTGGCGTTTCAGTTTATTTTTTTGCGTGTGTGTCTGGTGATTGACTGCTCCAGATGGAATTCATCCTTGAGGAGTTTGTGGCACGTCCCAGCATTGATCAATTCCACCGTTGCACTAAGGAGCAATTGTGTGTGTGTTTGTGATTGCTGATCACTTTGATGTAGTATCTGTATCTGTCTGTAAACAGTTGCGGAAGCAGGAGATCAAAAATGTTTTGTGGTCTGCCTTTTTTAACCAATGAGTTTTGCCTTGTGATACTGCTGTGCAGGTTATGAGCTCACAGGTTGCCAAGCCAAACTCAGAAGAAATGCTCAGATTAAGGGAGTTAAGTATTGAGATGCACCGCTTATATTTAAAAGAGAAGGAACTCAATAATGAATTGGAGTTGAGGAAGATGGAAGAGGAAACTAAAAGGCAGCTTCATTTGACGGAGCTTGACCTGAGACAGTCTTCCTGATTTGTTTTTATCTGACTGTCCTTCTGATTACTTGGTATAAACAAGTATATTCGTCTTGTTCCTTATCTTTGTGAGAGGGACATAGATAAGTACTTTATTTTGTTTGAGTGTGTCGCGGATACATCAAAGTGGCCTAGAAATGTCTGGTCCTTGCTTCTTCAGTGTGTTTACAGGTAAGGTTCAAGATGCCTATGCGTCTGTATCATCTGACCTGAGTCAACACTTTGAGGTTGTTAAAACTACGGGGCTTGGTGCCTATGAATTGGTGCCTGAGTCATATCACCAAAAATTCTGCCGTTTTAGGAAAACTGATAGTAAGACTTGAGTGGAATTTGGCTGTGACAAAGCAGCTCTCTGACTGTTGGTGTCACTCTAAAGGGGTTAATGACTTTAAGAAATTGTGTAACGTGATACTTTTGGAGGATTTCAGAAACTGTGTGCCAGATAGAATTTCTATTTACAATGAGCAAAAAGTCTCCTTTCCTGGTCCCTGCCAAAGATGGAGTGATCCGATACTGCACTTGCTGTCGAGTTGTATGAGGTCTCTCCTCTAATGAAAACTCTGCTGTGGGGGGTTGGTTAGTGCTGACAACACTCTGATGATGACAGAGGACAGACAAACCTTGATCCGTCACATTCTTGGCTGACAAGGCTTCCTGTCTCCTTATGAACTCAGCAACACACTTCGAGTTTACTCTCAGGATAGGGGTCCTGAGTTTGCTGAGTTCAGGGTCGTCGACTGTCACTCTCTGCGGCACACGCTGATACAGTTTGGTGATCTGATGCTTTTGTGATGACCCTCGAGCCTTTGCACCACAGTCAGAATGAAGCCACAGCTGTTTAATTTAATGAGTACATCACGTGGTTTTTCCTGGAGTCCAACAGGCGGGCGGTTGAGTAATGCTTACTGACCTTAAGCTTTGTACCAGAGATGAATTAACCAGGTCACCTTTAGTGCATCTGAACAGAACATTACCCCAACATGCTGAGTAGAGGCTGTCAAAATGCTGGATGCTGCGATTGTGGAAATCAAGCTTGTTCCAGCCGCTGATGGCTCGCTGTCTCATGGCTTCACTGAGAACCAGCTGTCCCTCCTCCTGAGAGACTCACCTGAGTGTTAAAACAGCAGGGAACATGGCTCTGTGAGCTGGACTGAGCTGGCTTATTATTGCTGCATCCCAGGCCAGGAAGCTGTTGATGGCATGTTCTTTTGAGTCCTGGGCAGCTTTCCTGCATGTGCTACAGGCCAGGACCTCCATCAGCATGGAGTACCAGCCGGACATGTGGCAGATCTGCCTGACAGCTTTTGAGTAGCCACAGCAGTAAAGAAAAGTGTCCTTCTTGGCACAGACAGGGCACTCAGACCTGGGACAGTGAAGACTGTAACCTCACACACTTGCTGGTCTCCAGGGAAACACTCGGCTGTGGAAGAATGAGTCTGCTGAGGGCACTCCTCCTCCCACCACCACTTTCCTTTTCCTGATGATGCCGAACTTGTCCTCAAATGACATTTGGTGTTGGAAGAGCCCTCTATCAGCGTCCTCTTTCTCGGGGAGCCCCTTAGGACCAGACTCCCACATTCTGTGCCACCCCTCATATGTCACCTGGTTGAACAACAAAGACAAGACCTTCATTTACCAACCAGGAAATAATCAGACTGTAAGGCTGTACTTTCCCGTTCCATTAAGCTGCATGTTCAAGTGGAGCAGCTACTGCCTCCTCAGTCAGTGGTGTTTGTTTGTCTGCAGCTCTGCACCAGTCACATCAGATGTTGTCCCTTGTTGACCACCAGGAGCAGACAGAGGAGCCAGTAAAGAAATCAGTGTATTAGTATGAAACCTAAACGTTGCCATGATCAGTGTAATCTTTGAACTGTGGGCTTACAGGTGATGGTGGAGTGGTTTCTGTCTGTGACGGCTGTGCAGGCTGTAGTTGGGAGGCAGCATCTGGAGGCGTCAGGTCAGTGTCCACTGAAAGGAAATCAGGACAAAATCTGATGCAGTCATGAGGACAAAAATCTGTGTCAAAGCAGCTAAAGGACCGAACTGTAGAACCATCCTCAGTGTTATTCTGTTGCTGGTTTTATTAGATACAGATTCTGCATTAATGAGGTTCACACGGTAATATTAATCCAAGTAGATAAACTGATGTACCTTGACTTTGAAAAGTGTCGAGTGCCTCAGCCAGCAGAGCATCATCTGCCTGGTCGTCATCACCTCTGATCCCTCAGGAGCCTCTTTTTGTGGAGATTTTTGTAATGTGCCATTTGAGTACAGACTTGAGGTTTGTCATATGAACAGCACTATGCTTTTACCCAAATGAGCCTTGACCTACCTCTTTTTCTTTATTTTAAATATAGTACCTTAAGCGTTTCAGTGACTTGGATGAGATGTCATCTTCCTTCATTAGGAGCCACTGTCTAATGGAGCAGAAAGCCTCCTGAGACATCTTTCTCTTGTGGTCGCTTCCGGCTTGAGGATCCGCCTGGGGGCACTTGTGAAGGCTGTACCACCGCCACATCTCTTGGAAGGCAAAGGACCTGAAGCGCCCCTGTCCATAAATGGTCCTGTCCACGTTTTGCTCCAGGTGGAGGTAATGCTTCACCCACTCAGCCTGAATTGGACCTTTCTGGGTGGCAGGTCTCCTTGATATGGCAATCGAGGATTGTAAAATACTACTGTTCTACTTAAAAACAAAACAAAACAAAACAAAAGTACAGGCTTGAGGTTTGTCATATGAACTGCACCCTGCTTTTTACTTAAGGGGCCTTGACCTACCTCTTCACCTCTTCACCTCTTTAGCTCTTCAGTGCCTTGAAAGAGATGTCTTTCACAACGAGCTGTCTGTCTATGGAGCAGAAAGCCTCCTAAGCCAACTTTCACTCTTGGTTACTTCCAGCTTGAGGATCAGCTTGAATTTTAGAATTTTCAAGCCTTTATCTGAGCATAGTAGCTGCTTTTCATCAAGGATGCCTTAAGCACATATGTGCTATGATTTAAGTGCTAAGTATACAAACATACAAATGCATATACTTTTTTTTCCTTCTGCAGTCAAGCAGAGGTCATGTTTGAGCTGGTGACTGTTTCGTAGAGTCACGAGAAGCACTTAAAGAAAAACAAACAATACAACTTTTGGTTTCTTTCTGTCTCTCCAGTGGAGCAGCAGGGTTACCCTGCGGTGATATCTGCGGTGTCTTAAAAAGTATTAAAAGGTGATAAATCAATTTTGGGAAAATTAAGACCCTTAAAAAGTATTAAAGTCTTTTCACGACTTTACTAAGTCTTAAATTTTGCATTTTTTTCTGAATGCACTGTCCAAGAGTTTGGGTCCTAAAGACATGTAATCGTGTGAGAATTTATTCATTTCATTAAAAACACAAAGATGAACCGGTACATAAAACTACGGTATTGTTGGTGCGTTTGTAAATTGTCTCAGAGAGCGCCAGAATGCACTTGGAAATTCACCAAGTACGCTCTGGCGCACCACCACAACCTAATGCCGTCAAACTACCACCGGCAACCGCACCTGAACATAACGGCGATGACTTCGGCTCACTCTGCCTCCTCATTTTCTGCCGACATCAGGGTGGCGCTGGGCGGCACGGCAACACTGCGTGCGGAGATGTTGTATCATAGTGGTCTAGTGGTCTGTAGTCTTCATCACAGACTAAAACTGTTAAGTGTCACTGATTATATTGTATATTATTATATATGTATATATTGAAGTGGCAGTGAGGTATTAAAAAACATTGGGATGGTCTTGAAAAAGTCTTAAAAAGGTATTAAAATTAGCTTCAGGATTCCTGTGTATATATACCCTGCCATGGCAATATAGTTAAACAAAAGGTTAACACAACAAAGACGGTCCCTATTAAACAGACAGACTCCCTCCTAAAAGGTCTGAGAGTGGTCCAACATGGAGAGGAAAAAAAACTGGGCCAGCACCCTCCTTGAGGCCTGGGAGCGGTCCAAAGCTCCAAAACAAACAGCCAACCAAACAAAAAAGAAACCTTGAAGGGGGGATATGTGATAATCATCTGCTGTCCCACCCTGCCTGTCTCCACTTGGGCGCTGGTGGTTCTGTTAGGTGTTCTGGAGTGGTAGCTCTCGCTTGAGTTTCCAGCAGCCCTGTTAATCCCTACTATGAATCACTTCATCATCATCATTATAGCTGATATTATACTCGCCATACCAAGAAATACCAAGATGCTGCTTCTGTCATATCTGCAGTGATCAGCTGGTGTTTCTTCTGAGCTGAAACAAGGAGTGTCGTCAGCTGATTGAGCTCAGCTGGGTGTGATGTGTTCACTCTCTGTCCCTTCATACAGCTGGCATCCACTCCGTACCACTGTCTTTTTTTATGAGTCGTGTTGACTTTAGTTTGATAAATTACCCCATTTCTATGTAAAATCTCTTGCATGGTCTCCTTTTATGAAACGGGGAGTTGGCTCAGATCCAAACCTGTTAGGGAAATGTTAAATGTTTGTTCTGTTGTTTTTAAAGTGGTTACTTCTGCAGAGTTTGTTTTGGTGGAACAGCATTTGTGTTGAAGTTCTGGTACAGGTAATTGCTGACCACAGCCACACCTTAGTTAGTTATGAGTTCCCTTTGTAGGCTGAAGTGGTTGATGTCAGCATGAGACCAACCAGTTTTTCATTTTACTTGTGAGGTGGAGAACATGGGAAAATACTTTGTTACTGGAGTATCTGTTCCGAGACTTGGTGTGGGATTAGTCAGTTAACATAAGCAGGTAGAGCTGGAGGTGCTGTGACTGTGTTTTGGCCATCTTTAGTTTCACTGTCGTACATGTCCAGTATGTTTATGCTGCATTATGGGTTGGTAATAAACATTGAGTGAAGCGTATCTTAGAATGTGTTCTTTGTCCCTTGTCATCTAAAATATACAACAAGTTTACTGAAAAGGCCTCCAGTCATCAGATGTCAGAACAAAAGAGCAACCTTGGAATGTGGTCAGACGGGAGAATCGAATCATTTGTGTGACAATGACAAAGCTGCAAAAACCTGTGATGCTACCAGGTCAGTGTGGACCAGAACCTCAAACCAGAACAAAGTAAACTGAGTAAAGAAGCTAAAACGGACATCAAAGTGTTTTTTAACATCAGCTGGGCTACAACTTGGATTTTCTTTTGTTTTTTCTCAATTAATTGATCAGAAGTTTGCTCTACAAAATGTCAGTGTTTTTTTTTTGTTTGTTTTTTGTTTTTTTTAAACCCAAGATGACTTCCTCAAATGTAATGCTTTGTCCACAACCCCCAAAGAGTTTACTGCCGCAAAAGAAGAAGGAAACAAGAAATTTTGGTGGATTATCAAAATAGTTGGTTATGAATTTGATAGTTTACAGTGAATCTTTTAATCTTTGCAGCTCTTTTCAGCTGTACTGAGCATCAAACGGCCCCAAAAACTAAAAATGTAATAAAACAGGTGGTTTAAAAAAAATAAACATCCAGTAGGTGAACTCTGATCTGAAGCCTGCTCTCATTTTCTACCAGTGGAGCAGTGTTGTTAGGCAAACAAAAGACTTCCCCTCTGGGCAAAGGGAGGAGCGTGACCAAGGTAACATCCTCCACACCTCAGTGACGCCCATGACCTTTTTGCAATTCTACACCTGTGCTGTTTATCACAGCTCATGAGCTGCTTACGGAAGCAAGGACTGTATGTCATACTCGATTAAGACTTTACTTTTAACAAAAAAACATGAATGACGGACGGCCACCAGACGATGTGGACCCAAACAAAGACCAGGACAAGGAGGGGGATGGTCTGGATTGGCTCCTGGAAGACGGCCCAGAGATAGCTCATGTACCTATGGATACCAACGTCTTACTATCCAGGTAACTGATCCTGACGGGGAAGAACTGGAGTCTGATTTCTTTCTCACAGGTTGTGCACATGGCCTTTTATTATTACACAGACAGATGTTGAGATGAACTAGTTTGGTTCTATAGCTACACAAAAATGTGTGTTTTGTTTTAGCCTGTGGGCACTGAAAGGTATCAGGTGACAAGGTGGTGGATTCCAGGTAAACATGCTTTAGCTTGTTTGAAGCCTTCATTTGTTTAAAAGCTGGTTAGAATTGTCAAACAAATACTGTGTGAACACAAGCTGTTCTTAACACATTGTGTCAAAACAGTTGGTCATGTAAATTATGTTTACATATTGCTTGGTTGAGCTACATTATTGATCTTTTGACTTGATCTATAGACTTATAAGTGAACTTTTCTACATTTCAGACCACCCAGTGACAGCCTTGACAACATTTGCAGTAAAGCGTTCAGCAGAGAGAGAGTCTTCGAAGCAGCGTCTCAGGGAGACACAGATCAGCTCAATGGTCTGCTCGACTACCTGATGGTCAATAAAAAGCAACTTACGAGCCCAGAATACACAGGTGAGTAGGACAGAGACGGTTTAATGTCTTATTTTCTATGACCAGGGGTGTTACAATATACTGGTATTGACAAAAGATACCAAACAACTGATCCACAGTAGATGTGAGGACGGATGAGTCTGGTTGCATTTTCACTGTATGTTTTCTTTATATGCACTTGTTTTTACAGTTACAGTAAAATTTGAAACATGGTTAGATAAATTAAAATAAAATATAAAAATAATCATGCAGTGAAAATTTGCTCTGATGACAGCCCCGTCTGTGAGCATGTCAGTATGAAACAGTGCAGTATGTATTTTTTTTTTTGGATCACATAAATAAAAGGTTATAGTTAATTCAATTCTGTTTGCTCCAAAAAGCTGCTGTCTAGATTGGAGAATAATTCTTGTGTAGCTAACTTAATGTCTAGAGTAAATTTAAGAGGTTATTCTAGTTCTTATTTATTGGTATGAATCACCAGAAACTCTCCAGATACTGACATACTGACTTGTTCACAACTTGCAGATCAAACAAACGGGAAAACTGCCCTCCTGAAAGCTCTGCTGAATCTAAAGGACGGAAAAAATGACACCATCGAGGTTCTCCTCGATATAGCTGAGAAAACTGGAGATTTAGAAAATCTGATCAACGCGTCTTACACAGATCCTTGTTACAAAGGTAGGTGAAACTAAAGGACAGAGGACGTTATATATTGTATAGACTATAAGATTTGAGACAGAATTCTGATTATAGACTATATAAATATAAACTGACTTGAAAGTGAGTTCACACAGTGAGTATGTGATATAATGAATGTCACAACATGCGTGTCAGTAGAGTGCAGCAACTAATTTAAGATGTCCTCAGTGTCACTAATCCACAATATTGTTAGTTTCTTTATTTTCAAACTTTTCATTGGCTAATGTTATGACTAATACCAGTTTTATTTTATAGATTGAAATGTTGTACTCTGTCAGATTAAAGGTTTTGATACCTCACAGGTCAGACGGCCCTGCACATCGCCATCGAGAGAAGAAGCTTTGACCTTGTGAAGTTGCTCGTCCAGAAAGGAGCAGATGTGCAAGCCAAAGCCGACGGGAACTTCTTCCAGCGTAAAGCAGGACTGGGCTTTTACTTTGGTGGGTAATTAAATCCCCCTAATAAATATCCCCATAAGCTATATTTGCAAACCTCATCACTAAAAAAAAACTCCCCTTTGTGTCTTCTCAACAGGAGAGCTTCCTTTATCTCTGGCTGCCTGCACCAACCAGCCCGACATCGTGTCCTTCCTCATGGACAACCCGTACACAAGAGCTGACCTGACGGACAAAGACTCGCAGGGAAACACCACCTTGCATGCTTTAGTGGTCATTGCAGACAACACGACAGAAAACACAGATATGATTGAAAGAATGTACGACCAGATCCTCATTCAGCACAACAAACTTCAGGGGAAAAAAGTCCAGTTAGAAGCAATCGAGAACAATCAGGGTTTAACTCCTCTGAAGTTAGCTGCCAAGCTGGGCAAGATTGGGGTAAATATGTTTCCTCTTAAGGGTTTTATTGTATTTTCACACAGATTTATGTTAGTTTCCTTCTTCTATTTATCATCACATTAATATAATTTTAACAAAAACGGGATGTAATCATGGATTTCCAGCCTTGTAGAGCAACACTACCTGACTGTGGGAAACCTGTCTGATGTGAAGTGTTTGGGAAGATTCACTGTGTTGACACTCAAAATAATCATCTCCTCTGATCGGTACCTTGGCCAGCTGTTCAGGCACATACTGCACCGGGAATTCACCGATGAGGCGATGAGGCCGCTGTGCAGGAAGTTCACAGAGTGGGTGTATGGACCGGTCCACTCCTCTCTTTATGACCTGAGCTCCATTGACACCAACGAGGAAAAGTCTGTGTTGGAGATCGTCGTCTTTGGGAGTGACATTCCGGTAAGGAATTTAATTTTATCAAGTCGTCATTAGGTGCATTACAAATCTCCCCTTTTAGTAGTCGTTCTGAATGAGGTGGAGTCAGCATTAGACACAATATATTGTAGTTCTTTTGTCTAACACCAGCTCATGTTACACAAGCTACACAAGGAGGATGTTTGGGGTTTTTATGTACAATGAAATTTATAAAGAGTATTACACCGACAAAATGCAGAATTTCCAATTCAAAGACTAAAACTGAAATGTAATGTAAAAATAAGATTTGTCTTCTATGTAACACCCTTTGTTCAGCATGCTACGTAGTCACATTCAATATATAGTATATATGATAATATACAATATATAATATAGTATATGTCATCCATGAAGGTGAAGGCAGGTGGAGGTAAAATAAAAGGTTCAAAGCCCTAAAAACATGGATCCAAAGAAAACGTGACTCGTTTTAGTCAGCCTTCATTTTTCCTGGGAGGTGAGAGCGAGGTTTATAGTTCATATGCCACTTTAAGTCAGTGTGCCTCCATGACAGTTGTAAGAATAAATGTTTTTTTTTTTTTGTTTTTTTTTTTGTTTTTTTTTTAACAAATGTTTTTATTGATATTTCAAGCTTTACATACTTAAACACACTTACAAAATTATTCTTGTTAAAAGCTTTACATTTTTTTTGTTCCATATCTGTAAAAAAGTAGAAAAAAAAACAAAAATAGGAACAACATGAACTGAGAACCTATCGGCAAGGGTATTCCATATGTTTATGACAGTGTCAGAGGTCTGAAAAATAAAATAGGATAGTAAGAATATTGATAAATTATGTAAAAAAACAAATTGAGTAGAATTTCCATGGTGATTGATACTCATGAAATGAAATAATAAAAACAGAAATACACCCTTTTACTCTTGAGGGTCCAGTCCTGTAGGTGTCTATGCTAAATCATCTAGGTGTCCTGTAATGTTAGTCCAAAGTAAGTAATTAATGGGTTCCACCTCCTCTTGAATAAGGCCATGTCAAGGTTGAGCTTTGCTGTTATTTTTTCCATTGTGTATACCCTAAGAAGTCTGTCTTTCCATTGGTCAACAGTCGGGGGTAATGGCTTACACCAGGACATAGTTATCATCTTTCTTGCCACCATTATGATGATTTTGAGTAGATAAATTTTTTCTTTACATAAAAAGTCACAGGGAAGCACTCCAAGAACAAAGACCAGCGGGTCATTCCTTATACTTGTTTGTAAAATGTTAGAAATTTCCGCCTGGATCCCCTCCCAGTACATTTTCAGTTTAGGACAATCCCAAAAAATGTGTGTGTGATCTCCAATTTGTCCGCATTGTCTCCAGCAAAGGTTTGTCTTTGTTTTGTCAAATTTGGAGATAATAAATGGAGTTTTGAAAAAGCGGAGATTCACTTTCCATATGAATTCTTTCCATGTGGGGCTGCTGGTCAGTTTATGTCCATTCTCACATACTTGTTCCCAAATTTGGTCCTCAATCACCACATTCATTTCTAGTTCCCACTTTTCCCTTATTCCAAGAGAGCCCCCCGCCACAATTGTCTGTAGTAATTTGTATAGATGTGAAACTATTTTTTTACCATCCCCTTTCTTTATCATCTTGATGAAGAAAACTTCTAAATCAGAAGGCTGTGATGTAAGAGATTGCCATTCTTTATGTGAGGTCAGGTAGCTTCTCAATTGCAAAAACCTGTAGAAATCTGTGGATATCAAACCAAATTTTTCCTGTAATTGGTTAAATGACTTCAGGGTATCACCATCAAATAAGTCCTCAATAAAAATAAGCCCCTTATTTTCCCATTCTTTAAATCTTGAGTCAAACTGTCTAGGTTTGAAATCTATTATCTCGGAAATTTTCATTGCCCTAGATATAGACTGTGGTGCGTTTATTATTTTTTTTACAGAATTTAAAACCTTATGTGTGCACTTCATCCAGATATTTGAAATTTTATACTTTGTCCATATCTCATTTGAGCAGAATGGTAATGCTTGTAGTGAGACTCCAGGGCACGAATTTTGCTCTAGAGATAGCCATGTTGTTTCTTTGTTTTGTTTTGACCATTCTACTGCTCCGTGTAGTTGTGCAGCCCAGTAATATAATTTCAAATTTGGTACATTTAGACCACCACGTGCTTTACTGCTGGACAAGTGCGTAAATTTAATTCTGGGTTTCTTTTTCTGCCAAATAAAAGAAGAAATCATTTTTTGTAACTTTTTGAATTTAACTGCTGAAATCCAAATAGGAAGAGACAGAAACAAGTATAACAGTCTGGGCAGAATGTTTGTTCTAACTGTCTCAATCCTACCAAAGAAGGATAGTGGCAATAATTCCCATCTTTCCAGGTCTTTTTGTATCTGTTCTATTAATTTCGCATAATTCAAATTGTACAGTTGAAATGCATCCAGGGAAATAATTATTCCCAAGTATCGAAATCCCTGAGGTGACCAGTTAAATTTGACCTTATCAGATAATTCTGAGGGCCAGCACCCATTTAACATCAAGGCTTCAGATTTCGATTCGTTGACTTTATAGCCTGAGGCCACGCCAAAGTCTTTCAAAACTTTTAAAAGTTCAGGTATAGAAGTGCTAGGATCTCTAATGTACAAGATGACATCATCCGCGTATAGTGATAATTTGTGCTCCTTTGTTTTGTCTGATATACCAAGAATTAGTGGGTTACTTCTAATTAGTTCTGCTAAGGGTTCAATACTTATAGCGAACAAAATTGGGGACAGGCAGCAACCTTGACGTGTTCCTCTTTTTAATGGAAAACTATCTGAGATATGACCGTTGACACGGACTCTGGAAGTGGGGTTTTTATATAGGACTTCGAACCACTCAATAAATGTTTCATCAAACCCCATTTTACTTAGGACATGCTCCAGAAATAGCCAGTCCACCCGATCAAATGCCTTCTCGGCATCAAGCCCGAGAAGCATAGATGGGTGAGACTGTGATTGGGCAGTTGATAATACGTTAAGCGTGCGCCTAATGTTGTTTATTCCCAGTCTTCCAGGTATAAAGCCGGTCTGATCAGGATTAATCAACTTGTTGATGATCTTCTGGAGTCTTTTTGCTATTATAGCACTCAATATCTTAACGTCATTGCATAACAAACTTATTGGCCTATATGAGGCACACTGTGTGGGATCTTTCCCTTCTTTGTGTATGACCGAGATAACCGCCTCTCCCCATGTTCTAGGTGGGTCTCTCGCATTCAGCGCATAATTATATACTCTATGTAGAAGGGGAGTCACCTCGGCTTGAAGACATTTATAAAACTCCCCAGGAAACCCGTCCGGGCCTGGCGATTTGTTATTTTTGAGCTTTTTAATAGTGTTTTTTATTTCTTCTTCAGTGATAGTTTCCATCATAGCTTTAGATTCATTTTGGTCCAGTTTAGTAAGGTTAATTTGTTGGAGAAGTTGTGTAATTTTTTCTGTTTTATTGGGGGAGGTTGTTGAATCATAAAGTTGTTCATAATAATTAGAAAAGGCGTTGGCTATTTCTTTGGGATGGGACACCAATTTTTTTGAGTTTGGGCAAGTAACTTTTTGTATCGTTCGGCTTGCTTGTGCTTTTCTTAATTGGAAAGCGAGCAGTCTACTTGCTTTATTCCCTTGTTCGTAATACTTTTGATTAGTGAAGCGTAAGGCCCCCTCTGCTTTGTATGTTAATAAATCATTTAATTGCTGTCTACATTTACTTAGTTCTATGAAAATAGTGTCCTTATTTGTTTTTTTGTGTTCCGTCTCTAATTTCTTAATTTGTTCTTCTAATAACCTTTGATCTTTTTCGCGTTCCTTTTTCAATTTAGAGGATAATGATATAATTTTGCCCCTTAACACTGCTTTCGCTGTGTCCCACAAGGTGGAAGGGGAGACTTCATTATTATCATTTATGTCAAGAAAATTTTTAAATTCGTTTTTTATATCTTGAACCACCTCCAGGTTATTTAGAAGTGACACATTTAATCTCCATAATTTCCGAGTCTTATTTTGGTCCATACATAATGACATAACCACTGGGCCATGATCTGAAAGGGTTTGGGGTTCAATGTTGCATTCATCCACTCTATGGGCTTCTTGTTTTGAAATACAGAAATAATCAATTCTTGAGTGACTCTTGTGAACTCTCGAGAAGTGAGTGTAATCTCTAGTCTTGGGGTTTTTTACCCGCCAAATGTCAACCAGTCCGAGCTCATCCAGCATATTACACATTGCTTTGGATTTGGATATTTGATATTTTTGTTCAAATGGAAATTTATCTATGTTTTTATTTATCACGCAATTGAAATCACCCCCTAATATTATTATTCCTTTTGAGTTCCCTGCTAAAAGTTGAGCCACCTCCTTAAAGAACCCTGGATCGTCCTCATTTGGTGCATAGATATTCATAATTGTCAATACAAGTTCTCCAATGGAACCAATGACTATTACCCAACGACCTTTTTTGTCCTGTAGAACCTTCTCTGGGACCAAACATAAGGATTTATGGCAGAGAATCGTTACTCCCCTTTTTTTATGATTTTCATATGATGCACTAAATGCCTGCCCCACCCATTCCCTTTTTAACTTAGCATGTTCTTCCTCATTTAAATGGGTTTCTTGCAATAACCCTATTGAACAATCCAATCTTTTTAATTGTGCCAATATTTTTTTTCTCTTTATAGGGTGATTTAGACCGTTTACATTGTAACTAACACATTTCAGAGTGGTCATTTTTTACTATGTGGAAAGAAGAAAGAAAAAGATAACATAATTCACCATTTCTCTCTCTCTTAACTGTCTTGATACATTTACAACCGAAAATAGTGCATAGGGTCACCTTGCCGTAAAACAGAGAACGTATGAAATTCCAAAACCAACTGGTAACTTGATAGAACTTCCAATGAGACCGTGGGTTACCCTCATTAAAGAGACATATGGATAACAGTCCATGTATAACCCACCCCTGATGTAAACCTAGTCCGGGCAGAGAGATGAGACTCCCTGGGAGGGGTACACCAAATGTGTGAGCAGCAGTCCGCGCAATATCCAAACTTTGCTGCATTAAGTGCCCAAATCAGTCTGCAATAAACGTATCCTCTTGCCCGAGCTCTTAACTTTAATTTTCTCAAGCCCGTAAACATTTAGAGTTTAATATACTTTTACTACACTCGTGTTGCCATTACCATTTTATCTTTTATGAAAAAAAAAAAAAAAAAGTTAAATATCTACTTTCTCATTGTCAAACCTTTCAGTGTCGATCTGTGTAGTAGCTCTCTCTAAGATGTCCCACTCATTTCACGTCTATATCCGTTCCTAGCATTTGTGGAGACCATGTCGTCAGTCGTTTCCATGGTGATCTGCACTGTTCATGATGGTCTTGATTTCCTTGGGTGTCAGGGTCAGACCCATTTTCCCCTGTCTGCCCTGGGTCAGCCATCCGTCCTGTAGTAGCTCCCTCTCCAGGAGGTCCCGTTCATCCACGTCCACGTCCACTCCCAACCCCTGCAGAGTTGGTTGAGCTTCACAAAGAGAGGGGAAGGTTTTGACCCCGGTATCCAAAAATACTCTTAGCTGCGCCGGGTATGGTGCTTGGGCTCTGATGTTGCGTTCCCTGAGCTTTTTAATAACTTCGTGCACTTGCTTTCTCTTTCTCTGAACATCCTGGGAGTAGTCTTGGTCAAAATAAACTTTTTTTCCCCTGAAACTCCACATCTCGCTGGGCCCAGGCTTGTTGGAGCACCGTCTGTTTAACTTTAAAGTCCAAAAACCGCACTATTATTGATCTCGGCGGCGCTGTCGGCTTGGGCTTTGGCGTTATGGCCCTGTGAGCCCTCTCCAAGCATATGTTCATATCTTCCTGCAGTTTCAGATTTGACTTAAAGAGATTGGTTATGAACGGAATCATCTCTTTACCCTCTGCGCCCTCAGGTATTCCATACACTCTAATGTTGTTCCTGCGGAGCCTGTTTTCCATGTCATCCAGTCTAGCGGTTATCTTAGCATCCTTACTTAGTAGGTAGGCTAGCGCTCTTTCTTGCCGTAGGCCCCGGTCTTCAGTGTCACTCACTCTGGTTTCGGTAGTGGTCAGCCTCTCTTCCAGTGTGTCTATCTGTTGTTTAATTTCGACCATTGACGTCTCCATCCGTGTCTGAGAGTCTTTAATTTGTCGTAGTGCCTCCCCGGACTCTTGTCTGAATCTCCGGAGCTCTTTTAGCATTAGCTGTTCAGCCCCAGATTCATCGTTGGTTAAATTAGCATTGAGCGTTAGCTGCTTTTGTTTCGTCTTCGGGTCATCATTTTTCCCCATTTTAGTCTGTTTTTGGCTTGAGCTTGGAGTTTTCGCGGACATTTTAAAGTTTCACGTGGGATATGGTATGTTTTCAGGCTAATTTAAACTGAAATCGGGCAGAGCGAACTGCCTATGCGTCCGACTCGGGCATGGCCGAAACCGGAAGTCCAAGAATAAATGTTTTAACTGACCAACACTTCCTCAGAATCGTCCTGAGATGCTCAAGATCGAACCTCTACGCAGTCTTCTGGAGGATAAGTGGGACCGATTTGCTGCCAAATTATTCTTGATGAACTTCTTGGTTTACCTGGTGTACCTGATCATCTTCACTGTCGTGGCTGTCTACAGAAAGGAAGGACAGGTAGGGCGACAACACATCCTGGAACAAACTGATTTTAATAAATTCTTCTGCCTAAGAAAGAAAAGACTCCTGACCTTCTGATCTGCAGCCACCGTTTGCCATCGAAGACGTCCCGCTGGACTACTTCCGCAGCCTTGGTGAGGCCATCAGCGTCTTTGGAGCCATGTGGTTTTTCTACAAAGCGGTAAGAAAAGTGGAATGTAGACAGAAGACTTGAATTAGTTTCAAACATAACTCATGTTTCTACATGTGTTTAAATTCACAGATTACTATTTTCAAGAGGAACCCCCCAAACTTCAGGGCTCTGTACACGGATGGATTCAGTGACATTCTGTTGTAAGCATTGCTCGGAGAAACTTCCCAAACATTTTCTTAATATCATCGTTTACTTACAGCTTTGGTTTGTTTGCAGCTTCCTGCAGGCCACGTTCCTTCTGCTCTGTGCCGTTCTGTACGGCTGTGGATGGAGAGAGTACCTCAGCTTCCTCGTGTTCTCGCTGGCGTTCGCCTGGATCAATGTCCTCTACTACTCGAGAGGCTATAAGCAGCTGGGGATGTACAGCGTCATGATGCAAAGAGTACGTTTTAGGGATTTAAGTCTGAGAAATGTTTGCCCGGTCAGAAATGGTCACTATCTACTCGCCCCCGAACTGATGGTCAGTTTCATAGTCCACAAAACACGGAGATGTGTTTCAGAACGTGGAAAAAAAAAAGACTCCATGTAGATCATCTGGTGTAAGAAGACTTCAGAGTCTCCAGACGCCCTTTAAAGATCCCTACTGAATTTTAGAAGATGTGATTTACGCCCATTTTTAAGCCAGCTCTTCACTCGAGTCACTGAGTCAATTGTGCATCAAGTTTGTAAAAATGTTTTAGTTTTTTAACATTTTAAATCAAATCCCGGCTTCTTCAGTTGTTTAGGAACGTGTTTTGCTGAGAAAGTCCAGAAATGTTGGTTGAGTAGATAATGAGTGAATTAAAAACATTTTTGGGGTGGTGAACTGTTCCTTTAAGGTGTTTCCCTCTTTTTAGATGATCCTCAGCGACCTGCTTCACTTTTTGTGCGTCTACTCCGTCCTGCTTCTTGGATTTTCTGCTGGTAAGACTTTCATTCTGCAGAGTAAAGACTTCAGATGTTTTCCAAGCTGAAGACTTAACTTTTCCTCCTCCTTCGCAGCCATCGTCGCCCTCATAGACGACTCCTTTCCCGATCCTGGAAATACGACCGACGACACACCGGCACAAGGAAGGATGTTTAATGCAGAACCTTTCGAGTGCAAGAAGCCAAGTTTCAATGACATCAGTTATACAATCCTGGAGCTGTTCAAGTTCACCATTGGAATGGGAGATCTGCAGTTCACCGATCACGTTCAGTACAAGGAGGTCTTCTACATCCTGCTCATCTTGTACATCGTCCTCACTTACATCCTGCTGCTCAACATGCTGATCGCCTTGATGGGCCACACGGTCGAGAGGATCTCTGAGGAAAGTGAAAACATCTGGAACCTGCAGGTGGGAAGCTCTTCTGCTCTGTAAACTTGTTTTCACAGTCGAAGAAAATCTAATGAGGTTCTCAAATCCAGTGTGAGATTTAATGGCAGTTACACTTTTCTCTAACCTGCAGCGCTCTTTATCCACCTTATTTTTTAGATATCTATATGGAAATCAAATACATTTTAGTATATTTTGTATACAGCCCTCAGTTAACGACATCCTCTGTCCTCAGACCTTCGATTCAAGTGAGGAAAAACATGAAGAAACAGAAGAACTGTTCCTGTTGCTGCTGGAGTTTTATTGTTTAATGTTATCGAGAAGTGCAAGCTGCTCTTTTCATTTAATTTCCTTTGAAATCTTCAGAGGGCGTTCACAATTTTGGACATGGAGCGGACTCTTCCCCGCTGCCTGACGACTAAACTGTACGCTGGAATGTCAAAGATGGTTTGTGTGAAGAACAACGAGCAGGACGAGGAGCGCCGATTTTTCAGGTGAACAATTGTTGGATGTAGTTAAATTTAACTTCAGTTAGCTTTTGTTTAACACCCAACAACCCTGACCTCTGTAAAGGTTTATTCCCCCCCAAATTACAAGTGAGTTTTCCTGTTGGTGGAGAAAATCCAGGTCTCAGTGACTCATTTTATCCACGGGAGCCTTTATTAGGTAGAAACAAGATGCCGTTAACAACAAAGTGAGCAGAAAAAAATGGAGAGAAATTCCACTGCTTGCTTTTAAAAACATTTGTCCAGGATTAAAGCACAAACATTAAAATCAAAATAAACCTACCTTAATTTACCGATTATTTGTGTTTTTTAACCCTGTAATGTCAGATCAGTTTATGATGAGTCGTGTCAGATGTTTCTAGTGTTCACTGTGATGTGACTGTGACTCTTCTGACGTCAGGGTGGAGGAGATGAACTGGAAACAGTGGAGGTCCGATCTTGGATATATCGAGGAGGAAGATCCTGGAGATCGTATGATGAGGCCACAACCACAATCCAAAGACCCGACTCCTGGTACACACACACACACACACACACACACACACACACACACACTCACTTTCTCTCGTCCTGTTGTCTTTAACTGCTCTGTCACTAATGTGTTTCCATTTGATTCCATTTGTCAGGGAATCGGTGGGGCCTGAGTCCACTCCTGCAGAGAATTCGTGCCAGACGTCTCCAACCACGGTTTTCCAGCAATCTGTAGCTTCATCAGAACATCAAAGTCCAAAAGTGTTGAGTTTATTTTTTAAAGTTTGAAACAGTTTAAGGGGAGAAACCACAGGGGAAAACATTGTTGTTGAGATGGGGGATATTTTGCCTCCATTACATGTTGATCTAGTGTTTGATTGTGTCCAAGTTCCTGTTTTATATTGTCTGTATGTTGTTAAACGTATTTATTTCAGAGTTGTGTTTGTGTTGTCTCGTGTATTTTTAAAAAGGTCCATGCTGTGGGTGTGGCACTAGTTTATGCTATGAAGAAACTATATGAAGAAACCTAAAATTATAAAATTATAAATTAATGTATATTTAATTGGCCTTGAACACGAATAATAACTTGAAATACAAAAAGTAACAATCTGATTGTAAATTAATCAACTGGCGAAGTTTCTTTGTGTTTCCTCAGACATTCTCCTACAAACACAGACAGCCATGTCACGTCAAACACACATCTGTGTTTGTCTGTGGTGGATACATAAACGTGCAATACAGGAAGTAATTTACTCACTTCCACTTCCGTGTGGCCAGACGACTGTAGTTGGATCCAATAAGATGGAGGTCGCCGTGGTCTCAGGTGGGATAAGATTTACTGTAGTTTCACTTCGGGTCAGACTCATTTTCAATGGGAGTGCTGCGGGCACTTTTACGCTAGCATCAAAATCTCTATTTTTAAAACAGTAAGAAGTCTCGACACAACATAAAACTTTGCTGGTAGCATCACCAGGGTCTCTACACATGAACACCAGCACTGAGAACGTTGTGTACACAGAGTTTACTAAAAAGAAACTTTGAACAACTCTTGTTAGCAGTAACTTGTTCCACTCGCCGCCCTCGGGGCAGCCCAGACATGTTGATCCCAGGGGAGCTGAAAAAAATCATAAAATCTGGTCTTCAACTCGCGCTTCCATCCAGTTTTCACTCCATCAGAGAAGTAACCAGGTACCAGGTAGGTACACTCCTGCTGGTGTTACAGTGGATCTCTGGAGGCAATCAGACTAAAACTTGTGGCTCAGTGGGAGTTTAACTGACAGGAACATCAACCAACTGCTGCATTAAATCCCTTTAAACTGAGAGGAAAAGTATCTGGAGACAAACGCATCCACTTCTCTAAACTGCTCAACAAGACACATTTTTGACCACACAAAAAAGTTTCACAAAGTGCTCACAAGACTGTCATAGTTCTACCATAACACTAAGCATAAGGTGAGCCTCAGCTGAAATCATCAACTCTCACAGTCTGTTACCAGGACCAACCTGGTTACCATCACCGTGGAGACTGAGATTAACTGGGCCAACACAGAGCGACAGATTTATCAAAGAGTCAGTTTAACACACACACATATGCAGCCATGCTTAAGCGTGCGCACACACACACGCACAGTATATTTCCCAACATTTTAACTAAATTTAACTATTATCTTTTCATTCATTCAAGCCAGGAACTGTTTTAAATGTATTTTAATGTTCCCAATTGTCGACATATTGAGATTTATTGAATTTTTCAGTCTGATTCAGAGTATTTGACTCATTCTCACTGTAACATCTCTTCAAACTCCATCAGCATTACAGTTTGGCTCAAAACTTAAGTTCTATTTTAATGCTTCATTCTCTCCTAACTGTAACGAAGCTTCATTCTCTTCAGACAAGACTTCAAATAAATTAAAGCCACCAACTAAGTGTGGCCTTAGTTTTTCCATGTTGCATTTATTGGAAGCCAAAGTGAGTGATTGATATTTTGGATGAAGTACAGCAACTTTTCATATTTTACATACTTACATTTCTTTAAAATGAAACTGAGACAACCTGTACTGTACATGATTAGTGTCAGAACATCAAATCAAACCTTACTGTTACACTGTTTTGTTGTAAATGTACCTGCTGTTTGTTGACGTCACCTGCAGGGTGATTAACTGAATCCTAATTTAATTTAGGCTCAATTTAAACGCTGCCTGTTGAACCTGTAAGTGTTAGAATCCTTTAAATCCTCTTATAGGAAGGATCTTAAATGAGTTTTATCATTTTAACCTTGTAAAAGAAAAAGTTCTTTCATCAAATAAATAATTTAAAATCCACATGGTATTTTTTTCTCATCCCTTCCTATAAACCTCATCTGACTTTGTTCAGAAAATTTTATTGTATTATTACTATAAACTGAATATAAAGAAAACCACTCGGTCAGCAGTTTGTGTTTGCAAACTTTATTTTGGTTAGGGGGAATGTTTGTGCAAGACATTTTATTCCTGAAGGTTAGGCAAAACTGGAATATCACATTTTCACAAAGTAGAGAAAGTCGGCCCCCCTCCACCACCGTTCACACATGATCCACCTGATCATCACACATCATCATATTAATGGAGGGTCAAGAAATCCAGAGCGGGTCGTTTGGTGCTGAGCCCTGATAAATATCGCCTTCTGGTGGACTGACAGGATGAGCTACATGTGCTTTAGGAGATTCTTGCAGTGCGAGTTGACTCGAACTGTTTCTGCATGTTAGGAACATCTGAATCTTTCTGGGGGAAACAAACTGGGGCCCCTGTGCAGACAGGAACCTCTCGCTCTAGATTTCTTCACGCTCCGTTCACATCTTTACACGTTTAATTTGACGAGATATTTCTTCAACCGTCCAAACGAGGGCAGCAGCTCTCCTGTATGTCACCAGGTTGTTGCTCATTACTGTCAGAGCAGGAGCTCCAGGAACAAGCTGGCCGGGTGGATCCAGAGAGGGACGCTTGGTCACTTTGGTCAGTGAGTCAGCAGCAAACAGTTCACACATCCCGACAGCGTCTGGGAATCGTGGCACACTTCAGGACTTCAGTCCATGACACAGTATCAGTAGTTACACTAGAGTAGCTTGGTCCCCCGTCAGAGATTAACTTCGTGCACCTTTTGTCAGCGTGCACACCTGTGTGCAAGTACCCAAGCTTTAACATCCACACACGCAAGCACCCACTCACACACTTCTCCATACTAAGCCCAGTGGAGGCACTTCATATGAAACTGTAGAACCTGACTGTGTCGGGCTGTAACGAGGCAGTTCAGAATACACAGGGCGGGTCTGTCGGACTGCTTAGTGTTGGTTCAAAAGTTAAAGGAGCACTTCACATAAACATGTAAAAAAAAATCCAGTCATCTCTCAGCCCCCTGATAAGATTTCTGACGTCTTGTAGTCCACAAAACATTTCTGGAGCCTCGCAGCAAAAATTAATCGCAGAGTTCTTCTTCTACACCGAAGCAGCTGGAGACTGTTTGTTTGTTTGTTTTAAAACAAAAAGAACAGTCAAAGAAATAAACATGATGTGACTCCACACAGATCGTCTTGTGTAATAATCCACATCTCTGGAATCACCGAGACCCCAATTTGATTTGAAATGATTAAATATAAACTTGACAGAAAATTCAAATAAACACAAAATGGCTCCACACGGCTAATCAGACATAAACCTGGGCTGTCAAGACTTCAGTGATTTAATTATCCACCATCGCTGCAGGAGGGACGATGTAGTTTTTCTCTCAGTTGCCGACTGAATAAACAAATAACTTCTTAAGCACATGTAAAACAATTACATTATTAAAATGTCACTTGAATAATGTCGGCCAGAAATTATATTCTCCCTCGATCACGATACAGAAATCACCTGCATTTATATTAGTGTTCAGGCTCGTGATCTCCGTACGTATAACTGAGGGGAACATTCAGCCTCTGGAAGCCCAAAGATCCCAAATCGATTTGAGAAAGTCGTCATGCACACCCTCGATGTGCCAACACTTTCAGCTGAGAAGCTACAGAGAAGATTTAGGTTTTAAAAAGGTGTTTTCAAATAAATCTGGGATCTCCAGAGACTTCCACTACATCAGACAAACTGTATGAAGCCATTTTGATTTTCACGTTTTAAGACAAGTCTCCAGCTGCTTCAGGTTGAGTGGGAGAACTCTGTGACGCTGTTTTGATGTGGAGCTACAGAAAATGTTTCGTGGTCTATGAAACTTCACCTGACTTCTTTTTAGTTGGCGAGCGGGCTTCGTAGGTAAGTGAATTTTCATTTTAGGTGAACTGTTCCTTTAAGCTGAAGTGGGTCAGACTCTGAAGAATCACTCTGCCACTCTGAATACTGGTCATCTCCAAATATAGCAGAGAGAATATTCATCTAAACACATTTTTACCAGCATCTCAGTCGTGGCATTTTTGTTTTGGCCCTGCGCCCGTCTCATAAATAGGAACTTCTTTTCATTGATACAGCCCATACATCATTACTATTCATACACACGCACACACAAATCATACTAGTGTGTGTTAAGATTAAAGTCAATAGCAGCTTTAAGGGGCAGGCACGTCAAAAAAATGAGAGCCAGAAAACAAAAGAAAACTGCCATCAAGTATGAAGACCAAAGAAATCCAGGAAAGCTACGGCTTGCATCTCAGCTGTCTTCCTCGCCACCGTCTCTCTCTCTGTCTCTCTCTCTCCCTTTTGACCTGTACTCTAATCTGAGAAGAAGAAATGCTCAGCGCTGTGAAAGACATCAGATTAAAGCATGGATGCAAACCTCTTAATTTTCTCGCAGTTCAGTTCACCTGTGTGTGTCACCTATGGCACCTAACGTGAAAAACACCTATGGCTTCAGGATGCAGTGGTCCAAAACAAATAAATTAAACTATAATAAGGATATTTATTAAGAATACCAACTAAAACACAGTCCAAATACTTTAAAATAATAACTGCTACAGCCCTGTTTCTACATACCTATTTATTCTGCTAAATACTATTCATATTTCACTCTTAAAATCATCTTGATAGGCAACATTTAAGACAGTGGGACAGACGGGTACGAGTAGCATCATCACCTTAATGTTTCAACTTAAGGCAACATCACCTGTTCCCACTGCGTATACATATTAACACTGCCCCGTGATCTGACAGTACACTTTAAACAGATTTCAAATGAACCAAAGGGAAAAAAAAGACTTACTCTTTCTGTCAGCGCAGCCACGCCTAAAGGAACAGTTCGCCCCAAAGAAAGAGAAATGTAGTTATCTGTTCACCAACATGTTGACGACAAACGTGAGGAGACCGTTCACAGTCGACACAACGTTTCTGGAGCTTCACAGCGAAACAACGCTGCAGCATTCTCCTTAAAAAACATACAAACAAACAAAACAAAATGGCTCCACACAGCTCAAGCAGCTTCATCCACGTCTCTGGAGGCAGCGAGGGAACAAACGAGACGTTTTTTAAAACTGAAATCTTTAAATCACATCTCACGGCTTCTGGAAATATGAGTTAAGCCTGATGAGCTGTAAGGAGCCATTTTGGATTCGATTTCAGTTGGTTTTTTTAAGCATTTTAAAAGAAGTCATCAGGTGCTTCAGTTGTTTAGAAGAACGCTGTGACGCTGTTTTGTTACGAAGCTCCAGAAATGTTTTGCAGACTTCAAAACTTCCATCGACACGCGGGTGAGCGGAGAATGACTGAATTTTCATTTTGTGGGGTGAACTGTTCCTTTAAGTTTGGACCCTGGCAGAGAAAGTATGAAAGTCGAGGATTAACTACTGTGACATTTAAGGCTTTTTCCAGAAGGCTTGAGGCCAGCAGAGCAAAAATATGCCCCGACAACATCAACCCGAAAAAAGGACTAGAGGAGGAAACGCGTCCAGAGCTTCATCGTGCTAGAAACTTCTAACCTGCATTAAAATGTTCTTATTTTTCTTTATAGGTAGCAGAAATACAACACAGGGTGAGGCCGGGGATCAGCAGGTGAACAGCCACCACGAGCCACACGGATCCAGTCCACACCACATCAGTTCACTCGTGTTACAGCAGTAAAGTGGTGAGGAAATGTGTTAATGAAGCATTTTCCCAGCTTGCATTATCTGAAGTACTTGCACGCTTGCAAGTGATCAATTTGCTTTTCACATACCGACATACGCACGCCATTTCAGTATTAATGGATGGGATGCCTTTCTTTTTCACATTAGCTATGAACAAAATAAGGGGGCGGCGGCTAATGGAGTTTCTGCTCCTCCGGCCAAATGTTACAGCATAACATTTTTAAAAAAGTAATTTCTACAGTTCAAGTAGGACCATCTACAGAAATACCACAAATAAAAGAATAACTACTTCAAAAGCAACTCTTGAAATATCACACACGAGGGCACTTTCCAAACATAGGAGAACTACACGAATCAAAGAAATGGAAAACGTTACGGTTTTTGCTAGTGCTGGCTTTGTCTTATTTTATATCAAATTCTACTTAACAGTGATCGTTAGCCGTTTCCTGCGCACGCACTCACGGTGCAGTTCAGAAGCCATTTTGTTTTCCTGATAGAGGAGTTCTGGCTACTAACTACGGGGACAAAAACCTTTTCAACAGTCTTATTAATTGCATATACATATTACCTTCTTATTTAAATGGATCAGAAACCTGTTAAGAGGATAAATAAATTTCAAATAAAAACATTACACAAGACATCCTAAATCTTGCCTTTGGGCAGTTGTAAGGCCACAAATGCTGAAAAAAGTTGTTCCATGTCAACCGAGGAGAAGCACTGTGACAATCATGGCAAGCAATGAGTATTTAGAACACCGTATATACATGAACAAAGAGAAGCGCGTCCATGCCAGTGATGAAAAGAGGATTTTCTACTCAACGGTGGACAACAATCTCCAAAACCCTTCATCTGCGACGACATGGCTTAAGACCTGAGGAATACTTTGAAACATCACAACCTGGTGGGTCTACAAATCGAGCTCTGGAGCAATAAAATGTAATTGATCACTTGCAAGATCTTAAAGAATAAACCACAGAAGCTGAAAGTAGCTGTTGAGGAAACTCAAAACACATCGAGGAGGGAGGTGAACGCACACATTAACGGTAGCCTGGGTGATGAGTGTGGACTCCTCCGCCGTTGTTGGGCTCCTGAACCTGACCCATGGCTGACCTGTGCATCTTCCCCATCACATCCATGTTCTGCTCCTGAAAGCTGGGCAGCTGGAATTCCCCTCCCAAGAAATCCACATTCTGCATCAGCTTGGGTTGGCCAGGAGGACACTCCTTCCCCGGCCGGTACTTTGCCCCTGGGATGCGGTTTGTGGAGGCTGCAGCCTGCCCCCCCTGGAAAGCCACCGGGAGGTCCTGAGGGCCGGATACGTTGTTACCTGCTGTGGCTGGGATGCTGCCCCACGGTGGCTGCATGTAGTGGCCATTAATGTAAGGCATAGAACCTACCGGGCAGTTAACGGGGGATGAAGGTCGTGGTTTTTCTGTGGGGTGTTTAAGAGGAAAGGACTGTGCAGCGTTAGGTAGCTTGTGGGGGTAGCTGAGGTTTCGAGAGGGGAAAGCACACTCAGCTGGAGGCTCCATCCGGGGGTTCTTGCATGGATGGGCCCCCTCCGGC
The DNA here is from genome assembly GCF_904848185.1 of Acanthopagrus latus. Classification (NCBI taxonomy): domain Eukaryota; kingdom Metazoa; phylum Chordata; class Actinopteri; order Spariformes; family Sparidae; genus Acanthopagrus; species Acanthopagrus latus. The sequence goes on along the minus strand of NC_051040.1, from coordinate 2,652,381 downwards.
GGCTGCTGCATGTGGGCCATCTGGTGCTGAGCCCAGGAGCGCTGCTGCTGCAGCTGCTGTAGCTGTTGTAAATGTTGCTGCTGTAAATGCTGCTGCTGTTTCTGCTGATGTAAATGGTGCTGAAGCTGCTGCTGCTGCTGCTGCTGCTGCTGCAGGTGAACCTTCTCTGGGTCTGTGTGAAAGGCAGGTAGACTGTTAGTAGCAGGTATGTTGGGCTGTGAAAGCAGAGCAGCACTGGTAGTCTGAGCTGTAGCTTTGTCTGGGGGTCCCACCATGAGGCAGCTGGGCACTGAGCCCAGAGCCCCGGGGTGAGAAGACACTCTCGAGCTGGCGTTGATCAGCAGGTTGCGGCTGATGGGGCTGGGGTTAGCGATCTGGCCCTCGCAGACTGAGGTGGTGCCCATGCCGGCTCGAGCTTGGCACAGCTGGTTGATTTGGTGCACGATGCTGCTCAGGTCGCTGGGCCGGTTCTGATGCAGGCTGGCTGCCATGGACAGTGGGATGGTGGAGGTAGATACAGTTACATTTGGTGGGGCGTCTGCGTCAGGAAGCTTCCGGGGCCCGTACGCCCCCGGCGGAGGCTGCTGGAGGCTGTTAGGCATGGCAGGAGGTCCTGCACCCACAGCCTGGGGGAGGGGCTGTGAACCCACCAGCCCCTGGGTGTGCTGCAGGCTCGGAAGCTGAGCTCCGTCAGACATGTGGCGCAGATCCTGAGTCGCTCCTGGTTGTGTGAGTAAAGCTTGCGGAGGAGCCGGAGGATGCTTTAGTGTCTGCAGGTGAGAGAGATGCTGCTGTGGTACGACTGGTGGACAGGACTGGCTCTGCTGCTGCTGCAGAGCCTGCGGGTGAGGCAGGCTCTGCTGCCTCTGGACCCCCTGTGGGTGAGCCAATCTCTGCTGCTGTGAAGTCTGAACCTGGGACAAACTCTGCTGCCGCTGCAGAGCCTGTGAATGAGCCACGCTCCTCTGCTGTAAAGCCTGGGGGTGAGGCAGAGATTGAGGCTGCTGTAAAGTCATTGGATGAGCCATGCTTTGCTGTTGCTGTAGCGCCTGTGGGTGAACCATCCCCTGCTTCTGGACAGCCTGGGCCGCGGGCTGAGACGGGCCCTGTAGGTGAGGAGCCGGCTGAGGAAGATTTAAAGTGCTTTGAGTGGCGTACGGCCCACTGTGAGGGTTCATGACGGCTTTATGAAGGTGTCGGACGCGGCTACCGTCCGACTCTTTGATGACGCCTTTGGCGGGCGCTCGGAGGACAGCCAGCAGGCCCCTACTGGAGCTGACCTGAGAGGGGTAGGGACTGTGGCGCTGGCTGGACGAGGAGGTGTCGAGCCCGTTGACTGTGCGGCGAATGTGCTTCCTTTGAGGTACTTTGACACTGTTGGGGAAGATCTGGATGGTCAGAGGGTTGTTGGCAACTTTTTTAGCATAGGCATCCAACTCTGCTGGGGTTGGATAGCTGGCAGATCTCATCTTCTGTGTAGTTTCCCCTGCAAAGTAAAAACAGTCAGTCAACCAGAAGTAACAAACAAAGCACACAGACTGCGATGTGACGAAACACTTAACACTGACGTGCTGTAACACTGGAGCTGCAAAGACTCAAGTCAACTGAAAGAAAATTGCTAATTATTCTGATTTTTTTTTTTAATAGTATAAAATATTTGCTGTTTCCAGCTTCTTAAATGTGAAGATTCACTTCTTTACTTTGTCATTTCTGACAGTAAAAGTTTGGAGTTTGGAGTTTTAGACCAGTGGTTTGACAAAATAAAGCATTTGGAATAGCAATGAAAATTGATTTCAATTTCATTGTTTGAAATAAAATAAAGGCTTGTTGATTTTTTTTTTCTACCCTGGATGACAAAGCTAGCTTAGCATTAGCCTGCAGCTGCAAATGCAAACAGTTCCTGGTAGAGTCGGACCAGTACTGGATTTTTGGGGTCCAATCGGTTCTGATCTTTATGTCAGGGTGTGAAAAACTGTGAGAACTATATCGGCTGTGAAACACACAGTTTTTGCAACGATCCCTCAAATGTGGTTATCAAAAACTTGTGGGCAACTTGTAATGATGACAAAATCACCCCAAGACTTTTGGTCGGACGAAAGAAGCAAAAGAAAATGTCACTAAGTGTTCTGGTGAACTGTGATGAGCATATTTTACATTTTATCTGACTTTTATCAGACTAAACTGAGAATGTGAATATAATCAGCAGATTAATTGATTATAGTGAGTTTACAACCTCAATTCCAAATCACAAATCGATCTGAATGAGCTTTTGATTTCGCTTTTTAAAATGACAAGCAGGATCTTTTTGCTCTCTGCTCTGGATGACAAAGCTAGCTTGACTTTTTTACTCCCTAATGTAAAAACACACATAAACATATAAAGTTGCAGCATCAACACATTATCTGACGCTGAGCAATGAGGAAGTGGAACCACGACATGATGGAAGGAAGCACTCACATTTCTGAAGTCCAGTGTTCATCTGCGTACGGGAGAGAAGTCTGATGGTAGGGTCACCTGATGCCGGCAGACAGGCCAGCATGTCACTATTCCACTAATGCAGCATGGGACACCTCCTCACCATACTGGGGACAGACAGAACAGGCGTGAGTCAGCTGCCGACAGACACTTACGTTGGTGTGAAATGACTTCGCTATCGCCTATTTTCACATCCAGTACTGTTTGACCTTTTGCAAATGGCAGCTTGTAATAAAGTGACATCATGGTTCTATAAAAGCTGGCGGCGTACACCCTGCAGCAAGCAGAGAGCCGAGCTGAGAGATGGGAAAAGAAAAAGATGTTCGTTTTTTTCCCCCCAAACAAAATAAAACAGCACACAGATGCCGGCTGCAAGTTACCAGATCACCTCCTCAAACTAACTCACAAGCACAACTGACTCTCTGCTGAACATGTTTCAGTAGGTCACATCATGAAAAGATAGATTCAAATCAAAATGGAAACTTTGGTCCTGAATTGAAATGCATTGTTAATATAAAACACAGTCCTCTTGTTGAAGACAGCATGAACACGCCTGCAGACGACAATAAAGATTGTCCCACTATTAATCAATCAATAACTGTTTTTATAAGCAATTAATCAGTTTGAGTTATTTTTGACAGTAGTCAAAATTCTGATTCCAGCTTCTTAAATGTGAAGATTTCCTTGTTTCTTTCCTCCTCTGACAGTAAACTGAATATCTTTGGGTTTGATATCTGAAGTCATCATGTGATCGACTCATTTCATCATTTTCAGACACTTTATAAATCAAACAACTAATCGAGCAAACAATAAACTGATTAATTGACAGCAAAAATAATTATTGGTTGTGTGAAGAAGGAGAAAACGAGTGATGAATCACAGTGTCGGCAAATCAATGATGATAAATCTGCAAAATGATGCTGTGAGTAACATGAGAAGATCTAATTACTGCTCAGACATGGAGCAGATTAACGAGGGGAACAACACGGCCTACACTGGAATCATTCATTTATAATCCACCAGGCACTAAAAGATTTACAGCTTTACATTTTACAAATCTTTACAAAAACATTTATTCCCATGTAAGTAAACAATCTGTGCTTCCTAACACTGAGCGCCAACAGAAGAGATGGCAGACAAAGTCCACAGTAATGCTGCAGCTAATGATCATTATCATTTTCACAATTAACTCATTAGCTGTACAGTCAGTAAATGTCAGGAATTAGTGAAGAGTGCCATCTTTACCATCTCCGCTCAGCATTTCATCACAACTTAGGAGCTAAAACCAGGAAATGTTTTACAAATCTCACAGCGAAGAAACAAATAAAACAGGAAGACTGCGACACACAAACATAAAGAGGAAACAGGAGAAAGAGAGCTTTGCTTGAAAATTGATTACAATGATTCATCAGTTTGACAGTGAATTATCTGCTCTGTCTCGGAGCTTCTGTCAGATGAATTACACAAAGAATCAAGTGTTCACAACGAGGACGTGAGGGAGAGACTTAAGCAAACAGCCTTGACTGCTTCAGCCAAATACCCAGAGTCTGTCAGACGGATGGAAAAGGAAAATAATGGTTTGATTCCCAGTTTCTTCACTGGAGGAAGGGTGCTGGGAGGAGATCTCTGAGGAAACTACGTGCAGTCATCACAGTATTTCTGCAGATTCATCATAGATGTGCAGACAGTTCATGATTCATCACTTGATCACTTCCACTGTGCAAATATTTTACTGACTTCTCACAGTGGTGCAGTCCTAATGAGGGCACTCTCTCGTGGATTACTGGTGAGATGAATGTTAGTGAAAGCATCAGTGGGACTCCTGGCTTCACTGTTTTCTCTACCCTCGGACACATTAAGCCACAGCACCTCTGCCTCTCTGCTGACATGGAGTTTCCTCCTCTGTGTCCTACAGGATGACGAGGTGGAGTGTGTGAGTGGTTAAAACGATGATCCTCATTAATGCAGACTGGATAGTGTGACCTTTTACCACACACACACACACACACACACACACACACACACACACTAGCCGTTTGGAGCGGTGGCAGCGACCTCAGTTAACGCCTAAATCAACCTTTGTCATGTTGTGTGAGCGTGTCGAGTTACAGATTTAACACAATAACAGAGGGCTAGGTTAACTTCCAGCAGGCTGTCTGTAGCTAGGTAACGTTAGCCATCTGTCTAGCAATCCAGCCTTAATCTGCTGGAGTTCAGAACAGCTAGCTAACGTCAGGAACGGTCTTTAAATGGAGCCGGATTATTTCAGCAAACACACTCCGAGTGGACCGACTGTGGGATTAACATACTTCACTTACTGGACACCAGAAACTGTAAGAAAAAATCATCGTTCAGAAGGTTTCCTCGAGTCATGCACCACAATAAATAAGGAGCTTCTTTGTGCTTATTGTGACCAGGCCAGCTGGTTAGCAAACTTTAGCTCCTCACTGACGGAAAACAGCGACGCGGAGCGGATTAAAGAGGATGATACTTACTCCTCACGAAGCTACGAGTAGGGAAACTTCATTTTGTGGAGATATAACGTTGATATTGGTTTAAAAAATGAAGCGACCATCCCCAGTGTGTTGATTCTCCGTGCTGCTGCTGCTGTCCGGCTACGGCAGCAACATTTGTCGCGCATGCGCAAAGAGAAAGGACCCAGGCTCAGCATTTAGGCCTCAACGGCGAACGCCTGTCGAATAATCCCGACGGATTTAAGGTTTTATTACTTAAAACGTTACAAGATCTAAATTTCCTAAATAAATCTTCGAAGCAGTGGTGGAATAAGTATTCATATAAACAGCCAGTATTCCAGTATATTTTATTACATGAAAAAAGGCCTACATTCGTATTAAATTAGTACATTTAATGACGTAGACTATCCTGTCAGTATTACATCACAGTATTTTAGAACATTTACTAAATTACTTTTCATAACCTAGCATAGAGTTGGTTTTTGAAAGTGGAAATGACATGATTGAGTCTGATATTAACGCTATTAACTCTTTGTGCCTTAACAAAAATCATAAAGAAAGGCCTAAATAACTGGCTGGAAACTGACACTAATCAAAACCAATAAACAAAGTGCGCAAAGAAATTATATGTCAAATCTAGTTTTTCTTATATTAGAAGTTTCAACTATGTGTGTGTCATTATAAACCCCTGCCTAGCTGGTTAGCATATCTCCAGTACATATCTCTGCAACAACACAGTTATTTCTTCACATTCTGTTTGTAATTTTAGGTTACAGAATAGTAAATAGCAAAACAAATCTACATGATGGCATTTGGATTTATTAGAAGGACAAGTAGCGAAGAGTGAACTGATGTTCTGAGTACAGACGGATGACATGCAGCAAGAGCATACAGGAACTCAAGGCTGTTTGAGACACACAGTGTACGTGTTGTAAATAACAGTAGGAATATAACACAAACATGTCATATATACACTGGACATCTGAAGCTTAACAAACCAGTATGGTCACAGCATTTGTCATGTTACTCTAAAACATAAATCAACTCAGGATAAGCACAAAAAACTTCATCAACATCAATAATCATAACAGTCCTCTGTGAATTCTGTGTCAGTCTGCTCGTAGCAGTTGTTTCTTCAGCCATAAATAAAACTACCTCTGTATTTGTTGTTTTACCTGCTGGAGAAATGAGGCTCAAAGTAAACATGGCTGTTACACTAATTCAGTTTAATGTGGATGAGTGCAGCTCTTTACAGCACCGAGAGGAGACGAGCAGGTTGTGGCTGCCAGAATTCACTCAGCTTAGTTCTTCTGGAAGTGTCTACGTGGAGGAGATACATTTCATAGGACGGATCTGCCGGATAATATTCCATATCTGCAAATGTTTTCCAAAAAACCTCTGACAGGTAATGGTGCGTCAGAGTGAACTGCTGCACTGGAGTTTAAAATTTGGTGCATCAGACCCCAAAACAACAAAACATTGTGACTATTTACAAACAGCAATATCACTGATTAAAGGACAACTCCACCCCACAAAATAAATGTTATTATCGCTGAAGTTTTGTAGTCCATAAAACATTTCTGGAGCTTCACAGCAAAACAGCATTGCAGCCTTCTGAACAACTGAACTAGATGGGAACCAAAATGACTCCATACAGCTCGTATGTACGTACGTATCGAAGCCCCGAGATCCCAATTTGATTCCCAAAGATGTTTTTTTTTTTTTTTTAACACCAAATCTCCACTAAATGCTGCTTAACTAAAGGGGGTGGACAAGCTTGACTGCACGACAAGGGTGTAAATATCGTTTCACATCAATCTCTGGGTTTCTGTAGACTTGCATTGTACTGGTCAAACTGTCTGGAGTGTAGATTACATCAGTTGGGTCGAGCTGTATGGAGGCATTTTATGTTTTCAGTTGTTTTTTTTACGTTTTAAAACAAGTTGCCTGCTTTAGTTGTTAAGGAGAATGCTCCAACACTTTTTCTGTGAAGCTCGAGAAATGTTTTGTGGACTACGAAACTTCACCTGACTCTCCATCAGCATGGTGTTGAGCAGATTATGACTACGGTACATTTTCATTTTCAGTGAACAGTTCCTTTAAAACAGGTCAAACATTTGATAAGTTAAAGATCTCTGCTAAGACATCACACTTATGGAAACAAATCAACACGGACGTACACCCAACAGAAAGCGCGTTTCTCTGAAAAATGTGTAAAAGTTTGGTTTGTTGACATGCTGTCAAACATGGCTTAGCATCTACAGATATTTGTAGTATTAAATTAAACCTCAGATAAACTATGCAGTATCCTTCTGATACAATACAAAATAAAAGACAATCTATTCTATTTGGCATCACTGTTTGGCTTTTCATTGTCAGAATCTATTCACATGAAGCTTTGCCCACAATATTAACATATTTCACACAAATCCAAGCCGGTTGTTTTTTTACATTTTGCCCATCAGATCCTTCTTCTCGTCTTTCTATCATTTTTTTTGTTTGTTAAACACCACCAGATTTTTAAAAACTCAATCGAGGCCAAAACTAGTACCATTTTACATTACAACCACATTAAATATTAAATTACCATATTACAAGCTCTAACCATATTAGCACAAGCTCAGAATTTGCTTCCTGTTTTCCTGCCAGAAAATAAACAATAATCATATATTTCATGCCTGATATCAACAGTTTGTGGAGAATGAAACTTCTGTCAGATGAGCAGATCAGATTTACTCAATGAAAGGAGCTTCTTTAAGATTGTGAGCACCTGTCACATTGTAAAAATCAACCAGTGAGACAAAATAACCTGAATAACATTAGATAGTTAAAAATTACAACATGTACAATACAAAGAAAGCTCTACAATTAAAACAAGATTCAGATTATCTAGGGAATGCAGATGTGTCTAACCAAAGAAAGAGGTATTTTAAATCAACAAAAAGATCTGAAACACACGGACGGTTGAGAGAGGCCCCAGTGTAGAAACACCAGAGAACAGCTGCTAACATCAGCTGTCAGGACACATGATGACATGAATCTAACCTGGGCGAGACTCGACCGTCACACCCGTCTGATATCAGCTCTCCTCTTCTGTGACGCTTCATACAAATGGGCCAATATATATAAATCATTTAAATACAAAATAAAAACACAAAGTGACCCAAAATGTTCCTGTTTTCAAACTAAATAAAAAAAACATCTTTGAATGAGCAGCAGTGCATGCAGATATTCTGGTCCTGTATAAAGTAAGGCACCAGAGGTTTCCAAAATTCACTTGGTATACAGTATATACGTATAAAACAACAAAATTCTTCAAGTGTATTAAAGGCAGTCTATCAGAGTGCATACAACAGATACTGGAGTCATGTGGAGATTTCAGGCTTGAGCACCGGTCATCTTCTGCAGCAGCGGCATCTGTCGAGAGAGAACAACGACACTGAGGCGCCGAAACAAATCCTCTGGAATATTCCCAAACTCAGCTGGACTGACTGCACCATCTTCATGTTTTTCCTGAAGGTGCGACTGGCTGATTTCAACTCCTTTTAGGCTCAGATTGGAAACAAAAAGCTCAAATCCAAGATGTGATGCACTGAATGTGAGAAAAACTGCTACAATCCTTTGGAGATGAAGTACTCGGGACTATAAGCTACGGTACCTCAGACTGTCTGCAACCTGAGGCACGGTGGCTCCCGACTGTAGGAAAGTGCAACTAAATCATGAGATTAACAAACTGTTGATTGGCAAATTATGACCAAAAAGGGCTGTTTTTATAGGCTGTAACACATAATACTTTATGTACAGTAAATAACAAATAAATGAGAAATAAAATTAAATCGGTCCTCTCAAAAATTAAAGTATGGACACAAACAAACTCAGAAACATGAGCTAAATCATCAGGACTTTCAGGGTCGTCCTACAAGTTTCATCTTATTTAGTTTCCTATTATCAGAGCTGACTCAGATATCTGAAACCCTCCTGCATTCAACAGTTTAGTAAAACTACACATGCAGTCACACTGCTACAGATGTGCAGGATAAAGCCGGCCTACCTTCAACAGGTCCACTCCAGTGAGAGCGTTGACAGACACGGGAAGTTCAGCCAGAAGGCGGTTGACCTCGCCCGTCACACGGCTGCCCTCCCCGCTGAGGATGACTATCTCGTTGGTCCTGCCTAATGGTGCTGCTACCTTGGAAGCAATCTGCAACGATACAGTTGAGTGTTTACTGTAAGCAGGAAATAATCATGTGATTCATTAACCAGTCATAGATTCATGACTGATGAATCATTAAGATGAAGCAGCTGTGGGGATCTCAGTCAAAGACAGAGAGCTTTGGATTCAAGAGCTGATTGTTATTACTATTAATATCTCAGGGACAGAGGTGAGCAGTGGTGTCAGTCTTCTGGACTAACCCTCACAGGAAAGTGAAGAACTGTATTTTTGAAGCATTAAGCAGCCGATCAAAATGAACGTTCTCTACCTTCGGCAGGGCCTCGAGCACCAGCGCAGTCTTAGCTGCCTCTCCGTACTGCTGGTAGGCCTCCGCCTTCAGTCTCATCTTCTCAGCCTCCGCCTTCCCCACGGCTGAGATGGAGGAAGCCTGCGCCTCACCGATCTTCTTGATCTTCTCCGCCTCGGCCTGGGCGATCAGCACCGTCTTTATCCTGATGTGGTGTTAAAATAACTGTTATCTGATTCATCCATCAACACATCTCGCATCATAACTCATTTACATTCAGCAGACACTTCCAAAGACTTACAGTAATTTATACATTCATACACTGATGGTGGTGGCTGCCATGCAAGGTGCAGTTTGGGGTTCAGTGTCTTGCCCAAGGACACTTCGACACTTCGACATGAAGACCAGGGGAATCGACTTCAGATATAAATAAGCTCAGCTGCAGCTCATCTGATTTGTGTAAAGTAAAACTGAGTGTTCTGCACTGTGATATTTCCTTTTTACCAGATGTTTTAGACTGAACCAGAGGAGAACCAGAGGAGTGTGGACTAAAACACTTGTGCTGGTTCTCTCAGTTGACTCGCTCCTCGGTTGTGATTCTGATAGAAACATAAAACTCTTTAACCGACAGTTTCACACTCACTTGTGCCCCTCAGCCAGCTGCTGCATCTTGTAGGCCTCGGCCTCAGCGGGCCTCTTCACAGTCGCGATGAGCTCCTTGTCTGTCCGGGCGATCTCCTTCTCCTCGATGGTGATCTCCTTCTTCCTCTGCACCACCTGGATCTCGATCTCCTCCAGGCGGATCTTCTGCTGCTCCTTGGCCGCCTGCAGCTCATACGCCAGCTGGGCCTCCGCTTTCTGAACAGATCAGCACACAGACCGTCACGTCTCTGAAGCGCACACACACCTGAGGTGACCCACGTTGTTTTTAGACGCTCACCTTCGTGTTGACTTCCTGGTTGAAAGCAGCTTTCTGCAGCTCCAGCTCTCGTTTGGAGTCGGCCATCTTGGTGTCAGCCTGGAATTTGACGTCCATCATCTCCTTCTTGCACTCTGCTTCCTGGGAAACGATAAAGACGCTACATTTATATAAATGTTGAGCACAACAGAATCTGCCTCTCACCTGCTAGAGCCTCCTTACTCACCCGTATCCCAGCATCCCTCTCTGCCTCAGCCACACCGATGTCTGCATCCCTCTGGACAGCAGCGGTCTGCGTCTTGCCGAGGGAGCTCAGGTAATCCAGTTTATCGTACACATCCTGTGAGCACAGACATGAAGGTCAACATGTTCAGAGATCAGCCTCAGAATCAAAACAGCAACAACACTCACGTCTGTCTTTAAACATTGCCAAGATGGCGGCCATGTTTATCTCCAGTAAAAATAGATCTGACTGAAAGGGGGAAAGATAGAGGCTGTCAACCGTTTTCAGTATTTAAGCGTGATAATCTTAAAAAACATACCAAATATATCTCAGGTGAAATCAAACATGGTTTATCAATTCTAATGTTAGTGCATCTGTCTTATAGCGCCACCTCCTGGTCACAGGCCCGAGAAACAACCATACAGCCACAATATAATCTGTTTAAATGAGCTCTTATTGGAATATTATTTAAAAATGCATCTTTTGAGCCTTGAACTGTTTGTGTTTGTGACCCATGTTAGTCTACTGTACAACTTACTGCTGCCTGGTTTAGCTCCCTTATGTTTCAATACAATGTGGTCTGACAGCCGACAGAAAGACGTTCAGAGAGAAGAGACTGTTGTATCTCCCAACAAATATTACAGACTGAAGAAGGTTTAGTGAGTTTAAAAACTGTCCTACATTACTGTGATTTATCACTTTTACGATGTTAGACGTGCCTTTTGCAACTGATGAATATCATCACTGTGCATTATCTGATACATTTATCTTTCACTGTCGCTGTTTTAAGTAAAACAATAAATGAACTGACAATATTCTTTATGTAAGTCGACATGAAGAGAGGCTGTAACAGTTGAGGCTCAACTCAATTGTTCCATTTGTCACAATCTAATTTTTGGTGTGAGGTAAAAGCTCGTCGGCTGGAGGTCGAACAGTTAATGAAGTGATGACTCTATATTTTGATCATTACTCAGAATATAGAAAACTAATCTGATTTGTAGTGAAAATGTTTTTTATATATCCCATTTCTCACAGATTAGGCCAAATTAGAGTTTAAGCAGTTTTTAAACTGTAGACAGTCTCTTCTCCGCCCTAATGTCCCAGACTACTGTGTAATATGTGACGTGGGGAAAGAAAAACAGTTCCTCTGTCTATGGGAGTGACTGAGAATCAGATGTGCTTGATGCATTATCACAAATTGTATCTGAAATGTACTAAAATGTCCATCGATGTGTATCCTGCAACTGTTCCCTGAGGGACTGAATACCATGAACACAATGATAACATTCTGTGTTCACTGAGCGAAACACACAATTGCTCTCTTTTGGAAAAAACCCAGTCAAACCGAATGTTAGTCAGTGGATCAGGGATCTAACTGCTTTGCTTTGGAGAAACTGACTTGTGCTGTCAAAGGAAAACCTGAGATTGTTCAACAAATATGGGGACATTTCTTATATTTTATGGACAATTATTAATTCACTGATTAACTGAACAAATCTTCAGCTCTTGTTGGAACGTAACACTTGTGTTTTCTGTCAGCTGCTGCCACAAAGGCCTCATTTACTCAAGCTGACATCTCAGCTACATTCGACAAAAACACAAAAAACATCAACTAATAATATCTAAACTACAAGATGTGAAGAACAACACACAAAAGTCAACTCACAAATGTCTGAAGCCTTTACTAATTATCTTACTGCTGCATCAGAAACCATCTCCACTCGTCAAACTGATGAGATATAAATGCACTCTGGGCCTCCAGCAGAGCGCTGCGGTCAGCCGCTGCATCTGCACCACACGTCAATTTGCTCTAATCAACAACAATAAACTCTCCCACCAGTCACTTATCAGACCCATGAAGCTGCAGAGACGACTTCTCTAATGAGCAGATCTGACTCCTGCAGAACTGCTCAGCATACAAACACACACTGTGTTTCCCGCATGTTGGCCTCTTAATGGTCGTTCATAGAGAAATGGATACGACACAGCGCTCACAGTCACAACGATGCACAGACAAACAGAAACATGAACCACTGAAGATCTTAGTAAAGTGGTAATTTTGTGGAGTAGGAGGTTTATAGTCGCTGATCGAAAGCTTGTGATTTTTACAGTGGATGTACCAGGTTTTCATGCTTTGATCAGTGAGGTAATTAAACAACATCATCTAGATATTCAAAAAGCTTTCTGAAATACTGCTGTAAGAGCTGGAGCAGTACAATTACTTCAGTGTCTGATAAATTAAAATCAAACCCGCTGTGAACTCTTTTCTAGAGCTTTGTTGGAGTCAAACCTACAAACAGGAGCTAGTCGGAGTTGTTATTTGTTAGAATTTTAGGACGGTTAACTACAAAATATGTCAAATGTAGCTTACTGTGTCTTTAAGACGCCTTTGTTATTCTTTGTTAGGACAGCAGTCATCAGGTGTTTTTTTTTTATTAAAACGATTCTTAAATTATTTCTGCGTATCTGACAGCTTAGATTCTGGAATGAGTGAGGACGTCCTGTCTCATCCTCGCATTTCTCTTGCTTATGTTCCTGCTGGGAAGAGCTAAGATGTGAGGAAGACGGATGACTGGACCTGCTCTGTTTGTGTTGGACCAGGAAGTTTACGCCCCCTTGTGGCTGAACACAATATGCTCTCCTGCTAATGAAGGCCCGGGTGCTCTGACTGGGACGGCGCTCTCTCTCTGTGACCTGAAGATGTTCTTCCAACGCTGCTCGTGATATTTAACTAGTTCTCCAACTACACTACCTTTTCAAAATTACATATTCAACCTTGTAGACAGAGTTGGCTTAGACTCAGCGAACAGATTCCATTAGTCCTGAGGGTTTTCATTCAGATATAAACATCATAACAACGCCGCTCTTCATCAGTGTGGTCAAACAGAAACCTTCCATCTTTATTCACGCATGCTTAACAGACACACGAGCTGCTCTTGGATTGAGCTGGCAGGTCTGTTTCATTACGTACCGCTTCTCTTCACGTCTGAATCTATTACTGAACTGTCTTGTTTTGACCTTTCTTTGCTCGGTAGCTTCATTAATATCTTAAATCAGGGATTATAATCACTGCATGTACTGGCAGCTGTCAGAGCAGCAGCCAGTGTTTCACCTTGATGGTAAAGCTGAGGATCTCGATGCCCATCCTGCCCACGTCTGGAGCCGCCACCTCCCGCACCAGTTTAGCGAACTGGTCCCTGTCCTGATAGATCTGCTCCACAGTCAAAGTACCTGCAGCACAGAGACACAGTCAGTATCTGTATGTCACATGAACATATCTACCATGCAAGACAAACAACAGTATGATGGAAACTAGCAGCCACACTGTTTTCATCATGAGTGTTGAGCAGCTCAGATAAAATCGATGTCCGTACCGAGAATGGAGCGCAGGTGTCCCTCCAAAGTCTGCAGAACCACAGCTTTGATCTCCATGACGGATTTACCCAGAAACTGCTCACAAGCCACAGCCAGCAGGTCGTGTTCCGTCATGACCTTCACCTGAAGAAGACACGGCGACAGAGTGACGTCACAACATCAACCAAACTGTATTTATATCGCACAAGTTAAACATCAGATGCAAATCCAGGTGTTGAAGAACAACACGATAAAAAGAGGATGAGAATATTTGAGAATAAAAGAATAAATAAGAGAAAATATCAGGTACTTTCTGATTGAGGAACTAGTTTTTGATATTCTGTGCTTGTGACACATTTAAAGCATGAAGTATAAACATTATTGTGGTCAAACACTATTAATAACAGATAAAGTCGCCTGTAGCTGAGAAACACACCTGGATGTGGTCTTACCTGAGCCACACCTGTGACGGTGATGGCGACGCCCTCTGCTGTCTCCACATCCTCACAGCGAGGCTGCAGAGTCATGATCTCCAGAGTTATCCTGCAGCGAGGAGCACAAACACATTTATCAGTCCACAACGACAGATTCAATATAATCTACACTTCCTCCTGCTGGAAGTGTGTTACTGCTACGACTTTCACATGTTTTATTATTTCACCTGATTGAGTTAATGTGGATTATAAAACGTGTTACTGAATGTCTTCCATGACGACTGACTCTGACTCTGTCCCACAAGATACAGTGACAGACTACAAAATCAAACACGCTGTTACTTTGAATATAATTTCAGGTTTCTCTGGGTTTGATCCTTGTTGGACAGATTTGGAATAATGTAAACACCTCAACAAACATAGCAGCAATCTTACATGTTAGATATTGATTTCTTTTTAAAATACAGCAACACAAAACTGGCAATGTTTTTACTGGCAATCTGTTGTTGATTCAGTAAATTTATATCATTCCACTTTAAGACACTCACGATATTTAAAAAATTAGAGATAAATCACATTTACATTAATTGTAGTAACTTTATGTCAAAAAATATGTTGACATAAAGTTACTATAATTAATGTAAATGTGATTTATCTCTAAAATAAAGTACATATTTCTTTTTTGTCTAATGTCTCGTCTGACAACATCTTGGGCAAGACAAACGAATTTAAAATTTTTCACACAAAGAATGTTTCTTCATTCTTCAAGAATGTCCAAATAATGAAGACTTTATTGTAGGCAGCGTTTCACAAAGTTTATAACGCTTCTCCTAACTCAACTGACAAAATGGAGTGATTCTTTAAGGGAGTCTGGGGACTGTCTCTACAAGAAACATAGAAGTAGCCTACATCAGTTACTGTTTACTTCACTTGTAAAATACAGCCTTGCTGCCACAAACTGACACTTTTTATGACAAAACAAACAACTTCATGTTTCGATTTGCTGAATTTACAAGAAGGCATTAATGATTTAGAATTTGTTGTCGCAAAGTTTCACAACAAGTTTCTCCTCACACAGCAATCATTAAAATCTTTCAATTTGTTAAGGGAATCTGGTGATACTGTGGTTACTTGTCCAGTGGCTGGATCAGGTGAAACAGTGAGTTTGAAACGATCAGATCAAAAATGCATCTTAAATGCGTCTCGGGGGCGTTCACACCGGTACTCAGAGCCGTCCACCTGTGATCGGATCACTCAGGACGGAGGATAATATCAAGATTAACTCTGTTATCTATCTGCGAATATAAGAGGAAACGTCTCATCCTCGTTAAAATGAACAGAGAGTCAAATCAGATGTGGCCGCACCTTAATGCAGTGTGTTTCCACTCAGCTGTCTTTTGTTTTACTGCCACGACTCCTATATAAATCTAACAGACGTTACAGCAGAGCATTACTCAGGAGATGAGATCATGGAAAATTTAACAATCTGACATGTGGTCAGTCTGACACTGATGAAGAATAACAGATGGAGAGTAACAATAATCAGTGTAAGGGAAATATTAACCAGAGGACATTCGCTGTCTTGTGACACAAAAGTGTGAATGTGTCGGCCAAAAAGGAAAAAGACCTTTGAACACGGAGAACACACTTAGTGTAACACTAGTCAGGCAGTAACAGAGCAGCTTCCTGCCTGCAGATAATCTCTCTTACTTCCCCCCGTGGAAATTCAACACAGCAGAAGTCCATTTCAGCTGCGGTCTGTTTAGAAACCTCAGCCACTTTCACCAGAAGGCGTTTAATAGTATAATCCACTTATCTGTGGTGAGTCGTGCTTGATGGAAAAAAGGAGCTACTAAAAGGCCAGCTCCATTTCAGGAAAACATAAACAGCCCTGATGTTTACACTGCGTTGTCACCTTTGAGTGTCCGAGATGAGCCACCACGCCCAGGACCAGCCTCCCACCACGTAGGTCTTTATATCAGAGCCACAACAGCCACCTGAGGACAGAGGAACCATTAAGGCAACGTGATAAACTATCAACAAGTAGCATATTGATGTCAACCTGTAGGAACATCAGGAGGAAGCACAGCAACGTTGATGGGTTTGACACGAGGCAGTCAGCTGATTCATTTAACATTTATTTGACGTTGTTCACTTCAGAGCCTCGAGTGAAGAAAGTGAAATAAATACTGAAAAAAGGAGAAGCTCCAAACACAACATGTGAGGAAGCAGTGGACTAAAACTGGGAACGTGCCTCAGAGATAAACAACTACGTTATACAGCAGTGATGAGAAGAAGATTAAAAGATTCATTTCTTTAGACATTCCACTAGTCTTGAGCTATTTCTTATTTGGGTTTGACAAATCATTGCAAAACAATGTGTGTTTATGAAATTAATCTGTATATAGATTAGATTGATCAGTAGATTAGTAGATTTTTAAACTGGTTCCTCCAGCTTGGTTCCTCTCTAAACGTTGTGGAACATGTTTTTTAAGTTGCAGACATGTGATCTTCTTCTGAAACTGTAAAAAAACAAAACAAAAAAACAAAACTCTTCCTCTTCTTCTTCTTCTGTGATTATTTAAGGATCACAAACCAACTGTGACAGGTGCAAACAGCCACCTACTGTGTTGCCTTTTTTAAATGCTGCACTTGTTAAGTCAATGAAAACAAATTGTGATCATATGATCGGCTTAACCGATCGACTATAATTTCACCAATGTGGTAGCCGATAATCTAAATTTCCCAATATCATATCAAAACATATAGTGCATCCCTAAATCTAAAACCTTTCTGTTAGTCAAGGAGAGAAACATTTCTCCTCTGTAGCTCCTTTCTTTCTTTTTTTTTATTTTTATTTCTGAGCAAAGTTATTTTGTTGTGGTTTATCATATGCTGTCAGGTCTTAAAGGTGCATTCTGTAGTTCATTGACTGAACTATTTATGCCTTCACAAATTAAATAAACTTTTTTCTGTCCAAGACAGAATAAACAAACTGAGCTCAGAGGACAACACAATCTTACACTGTGTTCCTTCTAGCTTCAAACAGTGTTTTGGGGACTTTAACTTACTATGTGAGCAGCTGGTTTATTCTGTATTATTACCTAATTAATACTGTAAATGTTTAAATTCTCAGTCTGAATTTCTTCTCCACAGCTACACTGTGCCCCGTTAAATTAGGAGCTGTAGTAAACTGTACGACAAAATGTTGAGATTAGTGATTATGAGATGTATAAATCGAATTATCTTGGCAAGCTGCACTGAAAATGACCTCAGAGTTCTTTATAACTTGTAAAATATGTGAGTGTGATCTTGTTATTTGGCTTTATTTACATTATTTACAGCGACATTCAGTGGCGCTGACGGATGACGAGCTAACCCGCCCCCTTTCAGGTGAACATCAATGTGGGACCTAAATTAAGCGACAAGCTGTATAAAACACGCCAGATTTAGCATTTTTCTACTTTCACGTACGTTTGTAATTTTACATTTAACCAGAATTTACACGAACTGAACGCGTTCGTGCTAACAACTGCTAATACTGCTAACCTATCGTCGTTGCCTTGAATGCTAACGAGGTTATCGCTACGGTTCTCAGTAAACCGAGGTTAACGTTGTCTGAACCTGATTTATGGACTTTACATAGATATCTGAGTATTTGCATCGATTTGTTAGCTGTCTGGTTCCAGAAGAGCGAGGGAAATGTGAATTGGTTTGACATCAGCTAGCTCGCAGTTAGCTGCATCAACATGACAGTTAGCTTAGCTGTCTTCGTTCGCTCGTTAAGAAGGGAGGGAGGGGGCGGGGGGGACCTACCGGAGACCACCAGAGCTTCGTTCGGCCCCACAGTCAGACAGTTCCCCATGTTGACTCGAGATAGAGAGAGAAAGAACCAGAAAACAGTCGGATCCTTGACGGAGCTGAAGGTACAGGTCTGATCTGTTAATTAATCCAAGACTCCCGCAAGACGACAGCAACAACACAGCGGCCGCCCCACCTAACGACACCGCACTGATGACGTAACGTGTGTGAGCACGACAAACCCAGAATCCGTCTCGAGCTCCGTGTGGTAGCTTTGCTAACTGTGTTAATGTGACTAACAGCACTGTAGGAAGGTGACGGGTGCTAATGGAGAAGCTAGCTGTAGAGCTAGCACAACTATCCCCCCATTAAACATATCTCTGACAGGTTGACCTAGATTGATACTTAATTACTCTTACTTTGAAAGCACACCGGATGTAACTAGTTGTGATATGCAGTTCTCCCCTGTGGCCACCAGAGGGCGGTGACAACATAGCAACACTACAGCACAGAGCGCCACGCGCCCTCTAGTGGTCAGGTTGTAGAACTGCAACATATCTAGTTAGATTTCCGGTGAAAACTTCAAAATAAAGGGAGAAAAACTAAATCCATGAAATTACAGTTACAGATATCAACTGATCTACAGTATTAATGTACACTTTTTCAACCAATTAAAGGTGCATTATGTAGTTTTGTAGAGGAAACGTTAAACACTAATTTTGTTCAATTTTATATCTCACATTTTTTTTTTTGCAGATTGAGATTTTACTAATAAAATTCAAAATAGTTGAAATCAAAAAAATGTTTTAAAAATAAATTTCCCAATAATGTAAAATGAGTTTAATTTAAATCTGTCACAATGTTAAAATGCTGCTGACATGTTAATGCATCATTGATGAGGATCAAATTACACTTTAATATTTTCATGTCATGAACAAATCTGTAAACAAATAATGATCTGCTTTATGAACAATTTATTGACAAACTGCTTCTTGTAGAGTTGCCACTGATGTTTATAAAACTTTGTAAATGATTAATACATACTGTGTAGTTCATCTGTAAACATCATGTAGATGATATTATAAAGTTGCCTGATGAACTTGATAAATGATGCATGAGGCATCTCATTGTTTATCAGTGGTGAAATAATTAATAACTAAATTAAATTAATTATACATTAAATTATACATTAAATAGTCATTAATGGTGGTTATTATAAAGTGTTACCTACTGATCAAACAGTCATTTATATGGAAAAAACCTAGAATTAGAATTAGAAATGACAAATATAATCTGGTTAAAGAGAGCTTTTATCATTTTAAATATACTCGGAATAGTTTACTGTTTTGATTGATTTTATTATATTTTATAAATTACATTTCAAGCTGCTGCTGATGAGGGTTAATATAGAGATAATCGGGAGAGAGGTGTCAGTGTTTGCTCGTCCTCAGAGCAGAATGGCTGCAGTCGCAGAGCTCTCCTTCCTGCTGTTTGCTCTCATCAACAACATTCATGCAGAAGAACGTATCTTCATCAGAAAGGAATCAGACTCTTTCACCTTCAGCCTCCCCGAGGACGCCGACTCCTGCCTGATCTCCAGATTTGTTGGTGAGGAGAAGCTCGTCCTGTGGAATACCTCTGCCCTCTGGTCCCAGAACTCCACAGTACCTGAAGACTTGAAACAACGACTGTCAGTTGTCACCAGCAACAATATTTCTTCTTACATGATCCAGAACCTGACCCACTCAGACTCTGGTCAGTACCAACAGGAGTGTTGGGGCAACGTGACATTTGAGAAAAACATCACTGTTATTGTTTGTAGTGCGACAAATAGATACAATTCTATTAAAGTCAGAGCTGGAGAAACAGTGGACCTGCCATGTGAGGGAGCAGCTGACAATCTGGACATCCAGTGGCTCAAGAGTTCTTCTGGATATTGGAACAGAATCTGGACAAGAGTTTTTGGGGACAGTGTAACATCGGTGACGAACAATGTTGAAGAAAGATCCCAAGTGGTGAAAACCTCATCAGGACTTCGTATTTACAACCTCACGCTAACACGGATCAAAGTTTACACCTGTCTGGTAATGAACTAACAGCCGTGTGTCAGCAGTCAGCCTGCAGTCAGTCAGTTCCCTGGGGGAGCCGATGTTGCAGATCAGACGGTCAGACACACAGTTTTGTAATGTGGTGTGCTAGAATCAGCCTCTCCATGACCTTTATGATGTGAGAGGTCAGTGCAATCGGCATGTAGCCATCCAGAGATCCACTCTCTGAAGGTGGAGGCTCAGGTTAAAGAGGTGCTGGAGAACTCCACAGAGCTGGCTGGGAAAAGGCCTGATGCTGGACCAGACCACATCAGCCCTCCTGTGCAGAAGGCCTGTGCCAGTGTAAGTCTCACTGGGAGGTCAGAGGTCAGCCTGATTCATTGTGTTGCTGTTTGGCCCGTCAGTGGGTCTCTGATCACATGCAGCAGAACAGAGCGGTGCAGCATGACATGTGTTTGTAGACCAACCCAGAAGTTTGCATCCCATCTGACACTCAAGTTAAAAAAGTTTATCAGCGACTAATCAGAAACCATCCTGCTCTCATTTCTTTCCTCACCCCTGGCCCTAATACTCCTCCGTATACAGCAGCCATGTTTTCAGCTTTGTGGAGATGCATTTTTCAGGTGATTCATTGAGTTTATTAAAGGTTTGTTCGGCTTCAGAAATACGAGAACCGTCTCAGCTCATAACAGAGCGCTCCCTCCTTCAGTTTGATCACACAAATCAAAAACACCACATTTGGAGATTATGTGGTTTTGACTGGACAGACGATATATTTCTTCTGACCTGTATTCAAACATAAACATCCACCTGTAACATTTGAAGCTGTGGTACAATCTGACCAATCACAGCTCTGTTAACTGGTGTCAGAAGTCTGTCGTTAGTCACTTTTGGACAGGATGATAAAATAATTGAGCCGTTCTGAACTGTCACAGTGCCGCTGTGGCAGCCTGTTTGTGTTTTGTGTGTTCTGCCTTTCTCCTCACCTGCTCCCTCCTGGTGTGTGTGTTTGTGGGCGTGGCAGCAGCTCCTCCACACTGGCTCCACTCAGCCCTCCTCGCCTGCCTGCAGCCCCCGTCATCTTGTCCACATCACCCTCCAGCACAGTTTGTAAAATAAATCTTCTCTTCACTACTTCTTGTCACTGTTGTCTGCATTTGGGTCCTAAAATATCATCCCAGCCGTATCAGAACAATCTAGCTGTAATGGACCAAGCAGACTACAGTGCACAGTTTTTGGACATTGTGGACAAATTGTGGATGGATCTTGATGGGAAGATGGACATGAGGGAGATGCTACAGGCTGTGGCAGAGTTTGACAGGAACCGGTTTTATAAGCCTTGGTTGAGGGCAGTTCTGTGCGTGGGGTGTTCATTGCTGCAGTTGCTAACCTCAGAAGGGCTTTGCTTAGCAACCTAAACAGTAACAATTCCAGCCCTGCTTCCAGCCCGTGCCTCGGCCTCGACCCCTGACAAGCCCTCAGTGCACCCTTTTTGGGGAACCCGCCTTGCCCCCCCTCCCAAGAAAGCAACGTTCCCGGCTGCGTTTTGGCTCCCTGTTCTGCTGTTTCTCGCTGCAGCCCGGGACTTCATCTTCACTGCTGTTCAGTGCCTCAGAACCATGCCTGCCCAGAGCCCCAGCTCCAGGTCGACTACAGCCAGTGGTTCTGTCTGCAGTCCAGCCGGCGCCTGTTCCCACTCCACTGTCGGCTCCCAGGCCGACAGCTTCATCCGTCGCTGGCCCTGCCAAGATCCAGCAGGGTTTCCAAGTTGGCGGTTCGGCCTCCAGATTGCTTCCGTCCTTCACCGCAGGCCTCTTGCGCCACACGCCACGCTCCCTCTCCTGCTCCTCCTCCCTCCTCTCTGACGGAGTCTCCAGCCTGACTTTCTCCACCTTCACCTGCATTAACCTTGTGAAGTTAAATAAACCTGTTTGCCTCGTTGTCCGCTTCTGGTTCCTGCCAAAAACCACAGCAACAACAAACTGATTAGAAATGACAAATATAATTCAGTTATTGATCAGGTTAAAAAGAGCTGTTATCATTTTAATTGTTGTTTTTATTATATTTCAGCAATTGTAATTCAAAATAAACATAATTACACATTACTTTTGTCAGCTGATGAAGCTCAATGTTTCTTGTGTTTTACTGATGCAGTAATTGAGCAAAGCAAACTAACACGTGTCACACATGTCTGATTACATGTTACAAGAAATAATGCAAATGAAGATTGTCAGGAGCCATGGTGTAACAGCAGGTCACTAGTTTGTGGACTTCTGTTCAGATGAATCTTGCAGTAAACTCAAGTTAAAACCTTTAATGTGTCTAAAAGTCATTTCACAACATGTGTCTGATCTTTTGATTAGATTCCTTGGTACAGAGCCGAATGCGTCAAAGTTTCCTGTGATGGTGAGATAAAGAAGTCACCTCCCTCCAACCACTAATGACAAGCTGCTGATGAGGGTTAATATAGAGATAATCAGGTGAGAGGTGTCAGTGTTTGCTCGTCCTCAGAGCAGAATGGCTGCAGTCGCAGAGCTCTCCTTCCTGCTGTTTGCTCTCATCAACAACATTCATGCAGAAGAACGTATCTTCATCAGAAAGGAATTGGACTCTTTCACCTTCAGCCTCCCCGAGGACGCCGACTCCTGCCTGATCTCCAGATTTGTTGGTGAGGAGAAGCTCGTCCTGTGGAATACCTCTGCCCTCTGGTCCCAGAACTCCACAGTACCTGAAGACTTGAAACAACGACTGTCAGTTGTCACCAGCAACAGTATTTCTTCTTACATGATCCAGAACCTGACCCACTCAGACTCTGGTCAGTACCAACAGGAGTGTTGGGGCAATGTGACATTTGAGAAAAACATCACTGTTATTGTTTGTAGTACGACAAATAGATACAATTCTATTAAAGTCAGAGTTGGAGAAACAGTGGACCTGCCATGTGAGGGAGCAGCTGACAATCTGGACATCCAGTGGCTCAAGAGTTCTTCTGGATATTGGAAAAGAATCTGGACAAGAGTTTTTGGGGACAGTGTAACATCGGTGATGGACAATGTTGAAGGAAGATCCCAAGAGGTGAAAACCTCATCAGGACTTCGTATTTACAACCTCACGTTAACATGGTTCAATTATTACGCCTGTCTGGTGATGAACCAACAGCAGTGTGTCAGCAGTCAGATTGTATATTTAGACCTACCATGGGAGTCGATCCTCCACACAGTGGGAGAGACAGCTGTGTTACAGTGTCCTGCTGCTGAGTTCACTGACAACCAGCCTCCACTTTGGAAAAAGTATGATAAGAACCACTACAAACTTTTCTCAGAGGTTGGAAAAAACTACTCACTGGTGCTTTCATCACTTCAGTTAAATCACTCAGGTTATTACCATTGTAAAATCTACAACCATGTTCAACAGTATCACCTGGTGGTGTGCCCCAAACCTGGCCCACCTACTGTCGAGCTCTTCTCAGAAGGAGACAACGTCACTTTCAGATGCAGAGGTTGGGAAGAGGGTAGCTGGCACCACTGGTGGATCAAGACAAACCAAACAGAAGACAGACTCTTGACTGACTATGATTTAACACCTGATTCTGATCTGCAGAGCAGACTGAGCAGATTTACAGATGATGGCTTGTTGACTCTCTCTAATGTCTCACTGGAAGACACAGGAGAGTACTGGTGTGTTGTGATGGGACCAGGTGATCAGTGTGTGTCATCGTCCAGAACTGTTCTGAAGTCCAGAGAGCCCTCTGGGATGGACTTCACCCTCTACACGGTGAGGTCCTCACTGCTCCCTGGTCTGCTGGTGATCCTCTGTGTTGTTGTGGTGGCTGTGAACCAGAGGACCAGGAGAGGAGAGCAGCGTCCAGCTCAGACAGACACTTAATAAACAAACTGTATGTTCATACTTACTCATCATCATGGTTTATCACCTGTTGTACATGTAGGTACTCATTTCATCTTTGATACAGGAGGTTCTGTATTATATTATATTATATTATATTATATTATATTATATTATATTATATTATATTATATTATATTATATTATATTATATGATATGATATGATATGATATGATATGATATTATATTATATTATATTATATTATATTATATTATATTATATTATATTATATTATATTATATGTTGATGGTTAAACTTGAGAGAAAGATGGAGACAGATTATTGTTATTATAATTACTAATAATAGTAGTTGTAGTATTATTATCAGACTAGTAGACATTTTCTTGTTGTCCTGTTGTTGTTAAGTACGTAAGTTAAAATAGATAAAAAGAGGGGTAACACTTCATAATAACATTGTATAAAAAAATATTAAATCAAATTAAATTGTCGCAATAAATAAAACTAAATGTGATAATGTTATTGATATTGATAGCATGGGAATAAATAGCTGACAGTTGTAATATTAATAATGATAATAACAGAAATACTAATTATAGTTTTAAGGATGTATATTGATGTATAGTGAGTATATAGAAGTAATCTTTGAACTTTCCACTGAAGGTGTATTTTTTAATCTTTTTACTTAAAATTAAATCTTGTTCTGATGATTTTGTTTTTTAACTGTATGTGAAGGAATCTGAGTTGGCTTTTATGCATTTATATATATATAATAACTGTATCTTGTAGTGTTGTTAGTGCTGTATAACTGTTATTATACTTTGGTCTGTATCAGTCATCTGTATAAATGATCAATACATGTTGATACCCAGTTTTTACTGTGTTGATTGTTACTTCTGACTGTAATTATTATAAGTAACTCATCTCTCAGTGTGCAAAATATTTCTTAAAGTCAGATTAACTCCGTTCACATCATAGTTTTTATCAGTGCCTGTAGTGTTTTGAACGGCAGCGTGTTGC
Source organism: Acanthopagrus latus (assembly GCF_904848185.1). NCBI lineage: Eukaryota > Metazoa > Chordata > Actinopteri > Spariformes > Sparidae > Acanthopagrus > Acanthopagrus latus. The sequence goes on along the minus strand of NC_051040.1, from coordinate 2,627,311 downwards.
CGCTACGATACAAAAAGAAAAACAGTTCAGTATCATGTTATAATGTGAAAAGTTTATTGTTATAATAAAAATGTTGTTTTAACATGACAATGTAAAATATCTTTAATAACATTAAAATATCTTGTCATTGCTTATCCCTTTCCATGGGGTCACGGGGTGTTGCTGCTGGAGCCAATCCCAGCCTTGTCTCAGGGCGAGGGCAGGGTACTTGGACAAGTCGCCAGCTCATCACAGGGCCTTACTGATGAGCACTGTGGGGACCTTTTGATCACTAGTCGACCGGCTCTGCCCGCTGAGCTACAGCCGCCCCATTAAAATATCTTATTACATGAAATGTTTTATAACAATAAGTTATCACATTTCAACAAGAAGTGTTTGCTGTTATAATGTGATCAGTTTGTATCTCATAATATGAAAATGTCTGTTTATCATGTAAAGAGCTGTTATCATTTTAAATATTCTTGGAACATTTTACTGTTTTTATTATGTTCAATAAATTGTATTTCAAAATGAATGAAAATGTATCTTGCTGCATTTTATTTCTCACTATCAGTCATTTTGATGTCTACAATAAATATTGATTTCTGAATGCTCATATAAGAGTGACAGAAGTTGTGTGAACAGGTCTGATAGCAGCTTCAGTCGAGGAAAAAGCAGAAAATATCAGTAAACTGGATTATAGCTCCCAAACTTTTATTACAAGCGTCAACATTTAAACTTTAACATCCATCTCACCAGGACGGATTAAATCCCTCATCACTAACATCTCCTGTGATAAACACACAGGTCCTGATGAGGGAAACACTTTGAAAACCAAAATATAACAGAATATTATAGTGATTATTTTCTAAGGGAGCTGTCTGTCTGAGTGTGTTTATTTCTCCTCATTAATCTGCTGCATGTTGTTTGTGGATCTGATGGAGACACATAAGAACACAACCACATGCATCTGTTATCACTCATCTAAACATATGAATATATACAGTCAGTGTACTTAAAGGATGTGATCCCATGACAGCATCCACACACCAGTCAGTGATCCACTAACTGGTTTCAGCTTGGACCAGTCTGAACTGGTTTCACAGACTTGTTTGCTGCTCAAAGCGATTCTGTTTTCTGGACCCAGCATCCTTAAGGACAAAGCAGCAGCAGCAGCAGCAGCCCGGCACAACTTTCTGCAACACCCATCTGACTGTCAATATACAAACTGGGTAGAAACAGTGTTTGTGATGTGCATCAGTGTTGCAGCATCCTCCTTCTCATAACTCACCATCTGAAGATTGGAACTGCTGACAGAAGGTTTCCTGGAAACATAGTGTTGCTGTCCAATCAAACCCACTGATCTCCAAAATGTGAACGTTTCATAAGCTAAGAAAGTTTATCAGCGACTAATCAGAAACCATCCGGCTCTCATTTCTTTCCTCACCCCTTTATGTTTATTTGAAGATTACGTGGTTTTGACTGGACAGCGACGATATATTTCTGTGTTGACTATTTTTCTATTTTGCCTGTACGTTGTTGTATAAAAGCAAAACTCAATAAATAAATGTGTTAACAAAAAAGAGACACATCAACAGGTTTCTGTGCTGCAGCTCACAGCTTAGTGCTGCGACCAACAGCATCACTGAGGTCGCTCTTCCTCCTCTCCTCTTCCTCCTCCTCCTCAGTGGTGATCCTCACAGCCACTTCCTGCTTGGTGATGTCATCCTGAGTGGCCACAGGATCGTTGTTGTGATCTTCCTCACAGATGGAAGAGGAAGAAGAGGAAGAAGAGGAGGAGGAGGAGTCTGTGTGGTCAACAGGTGTTGGCACAACGTTGAAGGTGATGAAGCCGATGAGGATGACCACCAGTGAGACCAGGTAGAGTCCAGAGAACTGAGGAAAAGGACATATATAATTATATAAACTGAGGTGATGCAGTCAGGGGGAAACACGTTCTGTTTAACTTGCTGATTGATTTCATTGGTTGACATTTATCTGAATATAAATAATAAAGTGGCAGTTCCAGTCATTGTGTACACACCCCCAGCTGATGGAAAGTAGGGGGGAAAGCTTCATCGTCCACAAAACATTTTCAAAGCCCTGAGATCAGAAACTGATTCGAAGAGACTTTATTTAAACCTTCGATGAGCACTGAAACATGTGAACCCGCTTCAGACAGGTGAGCACCGACACTTTGAGCTCAGCAGCTCCAGTGTCAATCTCAGGATCTACAGAGGAAGAGACACTTTCAGTTGTTTTTTTCCAGTCTGCAGCTACTTCAGTGGCTTCCAACTGAAATCTTGACTAGTTGAGTTTTTATCAAGCTGTAAACACACGCTGACATATCATCACCTTCTAAGATGATGCAGCAAACCTGCAGCAAACAGCTGCTTATTTACACATTCAACAGTGAAGGAGCAACACTATCATTCATTTGGAGCCGTGTTTAGACTCACCTGGTGAGTTTAGGTTTAATATTGACTCACTTGTAGCTCAGTGTTTGGTCACTACAGACTCCTAAGGCATGTATGTGGCTCTTTGGTTGCTAAATTTCTCTGAAAACAGCTGCAGGCGGTGAGAGTGAACCAAAACAGTAAAGTCTTGGACTGGACAGACTAAATAAAACACCTTGAAGGTGATAATTCAATATAGGCTCATATTTGAGGGACAACTTTCACATAAAACCCTGTAACTAATTCATGTTATCCTAAAAATATTGATTATAACTTACAGATCTGAAAATCTACCAGTAAGTGAGAAAAACTCTTTGGTTTGACGTTGTTGGAACCATTTAGGATAAAGTACACAGCTCAGCAGAATGTATAATTAAGATCCGGTTGTTTTTAGATATTTGAATGTGGAAATGTTCTGTATTATATCTTTAAATCATAGTTTAACACCTGGACAAGCTTTATGACATCACAGCCAGTCAGGCTCACACAGCTGTGGCCTGGACACTTGAAACCTGCAGCAAACAAACACTGAGGACTGACGTTTCAGTGAAGTTGGAGACGTCTCTTGTTCAGTAGTCAAACTTTTGAAATGATCAACATCTGCATATTCATGATTTTGAAATCATTTGAAAATCATTTTTAACAAGGTAATAAGGAAGTTTGTTGTATCTTTATACTCCAAATGAAGTCAAAGAAATACTTCTAGTATTTCACTAGTAAATTAATCTAATCTCCAACTCAGAACATGATGAAATGTCCAGTTTTGCTTCTTAAAAGGTCATTTAAAGAACTTTGGACTCACATGTTTATTATAAACTGTTTATATGCAGGCAGCTGTGTTAAAACACAAGCACCTGACATTAAACTTTAACCCTCATTATTGTTCATTAACACTGCTGCGTCACTATAGCAGGTCACTGTGACCCAGAAACTGGGGCAGGATGAAGCAACATGTTGGAGAGGATGTGACCAGTGATGATCTATAGCTTAACATACTTAATTTAACTGATGTGTGTGTGTGTGTGTGTGTGTGTGTGTGTCCACTCACGTTGTACTGGAAGAGGAAGACCCCACAGAAGAGGCTGAAGAGGTCGGCGGTGAGGAGCGACAGGTTGACGGAGGTGGCGCTGCTCAGCTTCATCACGATGGGCATGCAGCTGTACAGAGCGTACATGCACAACGCGTAGGCAGCGAACAGAAGCCCTGAGAGGACAAACACACGGCTGTTAGCTTGGAGTCTAATTCAAATGTTAAAGGAATGACTATCCTCCATCTAAACCAGCTTTAGTTTGATTAACAGCACAGAGATCTGGGAGATTTAAGTCCTCTTGAGCAAAGGACAGACTTCTGAACGACAAAGTTTTTCTAGTAGAGCGAAATGAATCAGAGGAGGAAATCACAGTGTTTCTCTGCAGGATAAATACTGACCCACTTGCCAGCTCCACTGGATCTTAGCAACTTCATTACGCTCCAGGACAACCCTGAACAAATGGAACATAAATACATCAGATTAATTAAAATGCTGAATGATTGAAAACGCTGATCAAACACGCACACTTAACACACATCTGTACGGTGCTGATGATTGTGCCGAACAGGCCGACCATGCCGAGGAACTCCACCCTGCTCAGGTTCTTCACCGTGTACTCCTGACACACGTTGGAGACGGCGTACAGCGTCGCGCTGATCAGCACCAGACCGTCACCCAACAGGATGTTTGAGGCTGAGGAAGGACGAGACGAGTCATTACTGAGGAATAAAATCTGTTTAGTCAAATTTCTCTTTACGTTTGCAAGAGTTGAAGACGTTAAATCAAGAATTAATCTTAAATTTGTTTTGTTTGTAATACATTTTCTCACATATTTGTTGTTGTTGTCTCTATAATTAATCCATCCCCATGTAAAGATGTTATATTACTGTACATGTCTTGTGTTAAAGCAGGGCGAGATATTCAGAATAACCATATTAACTATTCAGTAATAGTCAACCTTGTTTATTAACTACAGGTCATATAGAGACATCAAGATTAAATTTCATGACCAGTTAAAAGTTGCTTGTAGGTTTAGTTGCTTCTGCATATAGTAATGAGTTCACAAAAAAATAAAACAACCTCAGCAGAGGAGAGTGATTTTATCAATACAGATCAAGTAAAGAAAACAGGTAGATGAAGGTTTAAGTCATCACAGAATAAACGGCTAAACAAATTAAAGCGTGGGGCATCGATGAGCTCCGAGTCAACACTCATAGGAGGGAAGTTCTCACTGGAGCCCTGATCTCGTCCAGCCAGCAGGTCGGCCCCAACCATGGCCCCGACCCCGAGGAGACAGATGCAGACGGCTACAAAGTGGACCGGCCTGTAGCGGGTCTTCAAAACCCACCAGGACAGTATCATCAGGACCGGGATCACAAAACAGTCCAGCAGCTGGTGAGACAGAGAGTCAGACAGGAACACATTTAAATATAAACGTGAAATCTCTTCTTATCGACTTAATGTAAAAATGAAAGTTTTATCGTTTCAAGATGAATTTACCTAAAATTTCCACAGTTTTTGAAAACACAAGTTGTAGTAGACTTGAAATAAGATAAACGTTAACCTTTAAACGACACCCACCTGTATACTGGTGAGGGTGGTGTACTGGTACGCTTTAACAACAGTGTAGTTGGCCTCGACGTCCACCAGCCCCAGCAGGAGGTACTTCCACCATCTCCTCTTCAGAATCTGTAAAATATTTCCATCCCCTGCGTTTTAAAGGGAAACACCACTGAACATTACTGACATTTGTTTGTTTCACCACCAAATCTGAGTCGCTGCTGCTCACTGAGGGAGGACGACATCACAGGTATTATTCTCAGGTGTTCAGAGGTGGTGTTACCTGATCTGCAGAGCAGCATGGTGGTGTAGGTGACACACAGCAGGGTGTAGTTAAAGAGGCTCTGCATCATCGGCGTGTTCACACCGAAGCTCGTGGCGAGGTACTGAGAGGTGACGGCCGTCCCACAGATGAGCGCCGCCAGGCCCTGACCCATCGCCAACGTCCTCGCCAACTGCCTGAGAGACAGAGCAACATCCGTCAGTCCACCAGGGAGTTTCAAGGATTATTCAGCTTCGTCCACTTTAAACATTTTCCAGAACAGATTAGTTCTTATTGGCTTATTTTTTTCAAAGAGATGAGCAGAATGAAACCACTTCAGTGAATCGTTGTTTCCCCGTATGATCAACTCTCCCTGTAAAGACCTGTTGTTATCTTATATCGGTTTCTATTATAAACATTTGTTTAAACAACCTAAACATATCATAGACAATGAAAACTGTACCGAAAACAAATACCTGCTCAATAAGCAGCGATCTACCAGCTCATCTGTGGCCTCTTCCATATTCTTCCTTCTTCTACAGGAAAATGTTTTGTTTTTCAACATTATTTTCACGAGCAATCGTGTTGTTTACGTCATCACTTACAGTTTACAGATCACTGAACCTCGACTGTGTCACCTAAGACTCGCACAAATACATCACATCAAGGAGTGTCTGCTGAAGAATGAATAACTTCACCCTGACTGCATTTTAAATGTCTGTTAAATAGTGCACAGATCTTTTACTGAGGAAGAGAAGCAGCACCACAGTGCAGATCATATCGTCTGTTCCAAGACAAAACCCACCAAAAATCATGTTTTACTCTCTTTGTGCTCTCTGGGTTGAGTCTCTGTTGCTCTCAGCTGGTTTTATGTGCTTTGTATTTTGGTTTTGTGAAGCGCGCTGTAACATGAAAGAGGTTATGTAAATAAAGTTTTACTCTATTATCAATAAAAATCTGTTATACTTAAATAAATGAGCAGAAGTTCTCGCTTCAAAATACAGGCCTGCATAAATTAGTAAAATTACTTATGATTTAGAATGTACCATTTCAGAAATATGAATATTATATTGTATCACATCATATTATAGTAATGTAATTACCAATGCATTAATGTGTAGATCACTTTCATGATTTGTAATGATGGTTTAAATTATTTTACACACTGCAGCATTGCTTGTTAAGTTTGTCCTTGGCATCAATTAATGATAATAAGCCAATTTATTTGTTGAGTATATTTTGTTTTATTAATCTGCAAAGAAACTTAAGTTATCAGATTCATTCAGGAGTAAACAGTGTAATGTTCACCTCTGAACTGCAGTTAAATAAAGTATGAAATAGAAATACACAAGTAAAAAGTACAAGTATCTAAAAGTTGAGTGCAGTTACTGAATAAATGTATTAAGTTACTTTCCATAAAATCTTCAGTAGACTTTAAAGTGAGTAATTTTACTAAAATTGAATTAAAATATCAGAAAAGTAACAGCACCACTGTTTGAACATAAGTGTACCTTCTCCACCTCAGACTGCTGACTTCATCTCTGCTCCACAGAAACACAGAAACGTTTGTACTAACTTTTCCCTCCAGCTTGCTTCTCTTCCCGTCTCGTCCACTCACCAGGTCAAAACTTCCTTGAGGTTGAATTTCCTGACCCTCATCATGAATCCACTCTTCCGGTCTTCATCTCTGGATGCTCCCTCAGGCTGTTTAGTATCCATGTTGCTGCACTGACGGAGGATTCCTCTCTGAGTTTTCACTGTTGGGAGCTTTTAAATCCTTGACTTTCACTGTGCCAGAGCTGAATGATTAATGGACCCAGAGGGCAAAGATCAATCTTTCACTTATCTTCAGGAGCGAGTTGAAGACAGCCTGCAGCACTTTCAGATAAGAACTGATGATGAAAGAAGCATTTAAAGAAATCATCACCGCGCTTCCACTTGTTTTCACTCTCAGCTGTTATCTGCTGATGATACAACGACTCGTGTTGGAGGAAAAGTAACTCAGTTGATCATGGTGTGATTTTTATGGAAATGGTGGAAACTAACTACATCAACTCAAGTACTTTATCTACATACTTCCTACATGTTATATTACTTTACACTTCTATTCCACAACAAATTAAAGTATTGTAAATATTGTACTTTTTTACTCAATTACATTAATTTGAAAGGTACCTTGAAGGTTAAGATGCAAAACTAGAACATTTCTCAAGAAATTGTGTGCGTAAGTAAGTTTGAATAGAGAAAACTCTCTGTGGGAGGGAGAGGGAGAAAAGCACCAGCAAAATGTCTGGCCGCCCTTTATTTCAGAGTTCATTAATAATATGTAATAAGCTGTACTTTTTTGTCAATGTAGACAAAAAGAAATAGAAATATTATGCAGTAGATATACACAGTCATACCCTAAGTAATCTAATACAGATGTAATAAACCATTATTTGTGCCAAATTAGGCGAAACTAGAAATACTATGTTCTTTGTTAGACGGCAAACAGAGACTTCTAGACTTTTCAAATTTCACTGGACTAACTGGCTCCAGTTATGACACGATGCTCCAAAAAATGTGTCCATCATTTTACAGATCCTTGTTTACTATGTAAAATGGCTCCTTACAGTTTGTCCAGCAACATCTAAGCTTCCAATTGTATATATTCTTTAAAAATATATTATTAAATTCTTTTAAATCACTTCTTAAAACCCACTTTTATAGACTTGCCTTTATGTGATGTGGTCCTTGTATGTTTATTTTTACTTCAACTGTCTTTGAGTTCTGTTCTACGTTTTTTTTCCTCTGTTATTAAAATCATTTCATGCAATCTATTTTATCGTCCTTTGTAATTGTAAATTGTATTCTTGCTTTGTCTGTCAAAGCACTTTGTAAACCTTGCTTTTAAAAGTGCTATAGAAATAAAGTTTATTTTTTTTATTAAATCCTGTCAGAATTGAATGTGTCAGAGTCCTTAACAGAGAAAAGGGGATATTTTGCCCAACTTTGATGTGGAATGAAAATTAAAAAACACATTTTCCATAAGTAGTCCAAGATTCATATACTGCTGAACATAGTACTTCCCAGACTACCTGCATGCACAATATAAAGTACTTTTACTGTGTACTTTTCGAGTAATACTTTATCAAATTCTTACCAGAGAACAATAATTATTATTTTTTACTACTTATGTTAGAACGTTTTTTATTCCACATCAAAGTTTGGTGAAATATACTTATTCTTTTTCTCTGCTAGGGATTTTGACACAGTGGGATGCTTTCAGGTGCGCTCTCAGACAGTGGGAGATAGGAGTTGTCAAACCTGGGGGAACTGTGTCAAGCAGGCGCCACCTACTGGACATCAGGGTCGATACACTTTCCTTTGTTAGTGCACTTTAGGCTGCTCTGATGTCAGAACCATGTGACGTCCCAAAACAAACATAATGCCATAAAGTCTTAGAATAATTTCCTTATTTATGACTGATCAGAATATTAAGTCGTGCAATTCCCAGGGATCATGATTGACTCAGATTCAGAATCAGAACTACTTTACTGGTCCTGCAAACAGGGATATTTGTGTGTCACAGCAGCTTAAGGACAGTTCAATTTAACAATAAAGAACAATAATAGTAAAAAATAAACAATATAATAAAAAAGTAAGACATAGATTCTTGTATACATAATATGTACACGTGCCCTGTCCTTTCTGTGACCTCACCCCCATGAAGTCATGTGATTTCATTCACATTTAATTTAATTAATTTTATGGTAAAAGTACAGAACAGAAAACAGTAACATTTGAGCTGAGGTGTCCAGATTACCTGAATTCACCTGATTACAATATCAAAGTAATGTAACTTGATTAGTTTCTGTTAGTTTGGGATTAATAACAAATGAAGACCTGAGAAATTAAATATCATTAAAAAGAAAATGATGTATTTGAATCCTATAAACAATTGTTCATCTATGTTGGGGCAATTATTATTTGTACTTTGCCCTCTATTGACAAGACAAAGAATCCCAAGCTGGAACTCAAACAGAAAAGTTCTACATTACTTAAACAACTACATGAGCTAAACAGCCTTCAACAGTTCCATGATTTTCAGGTCTGATCCACATAAAACAGGCAAAATAAGTCCCGCCCCACCTACAGCATTTCTGACGAATCCAGGCGGTGCGCGCCAAAAGGGGCGGTCTCGCTCCTTTCCCGCGTGAAATTACTGCATTTCCCTCCAAAACTAAAGATGCCTATAATAATGGCTGCAGGAGCTTCACTCTGGTCGGAGCGGCTCTTCTCTGAGGACACGAACACGGTCAGTAAACTGTTCTGTATTAATCTGCTTTATGTGTCCAGTTACCTGCTCAGTACAGGTGTATTTATGTCTGTGTGGGTGGTGTACAATTCAGTTATTGCTTACAGATCTCAGGTAATAAGCCCAGGTGATGTAACTTCATATATAAGCGAGCTCTGCATAGTAACTACCTTCATGTTGTATAAGTCCAGTCAGTTCATGTGCGGGTTAAAATGGAGCCAGCCTCCCTCTCATGTTGGTGAGATTCGTTTTAGCCTCAGATGTTTCTGAAATAACTCTGAACAGAAGCTGAAGACTTCTCATTTAACTGTTAAGTGTTGAAGTAAATTGGGCTGGAACATAATCCTTTAACTACATCCAATTAAATCCGCGATGGACGTTATGTTTTGCTCTGTTCACCAAACTCCATTGTGATTTTGGTTGTTTTATCTCTGCCGTGTTTATTACATGAATAATGCACAGTTAATTAAATGTAGGTCATTTTCTCAGAACAAGTTGGTAGTTTCGGTAAAATCGGCATGAAGCTTTTTTAAAAAAATGTATTTATTATTTTGAACAGCATGAAAGCTGGTTAGCTAATGTTAGCTGGACAGTTTAAGTGAGTGTTATGTTAGCTAGCTTGCTTTAAAGTTGTTGCAGATGCACTGCACGGTTTGGAAACACGTTAGCAGCGGCTCAGCTGTCTTTATTAACGGGTAAGGACACATTAAAGAGCTCATAAAGACGACTGAGTCATTTCATCGTGTTTTTACAGACAGGTTTGCATGTTAGCTAACATGTGTGTTTGTTGGAGAGTGTTAGCATGCACCATTATCGTGCTGTGTATTGTTAACTTGTTAATACTAGCATTGTTACAGCTGAATATCTGAGTACAGCACAGTTAGCTAACAGGCTCCATGTATTAATAATGTCTCAGTATGTCAGCATCTAGAAGGTCATTCTGAGCAGCTAAAGTAGTTTATACACAAAATAAGCAGCCTCATTGTAGCTGCACAGAACGTGGTCAGTGTGTTTGTCTCAGTTCTGGTTTAATGTGTTGTTTAAATCACTGCACAGACTCCTTCTGTGCCAAAAGATTAAAATCATATTACTCGTGTGTAAAGCACAACATTTTCTCAGGATTTAATACATTTGGTTTACTTTTGGTTTACCTTAAAAAAAAATACATTCATCAGATCATAGTAGATTTTACAGTGCAGAGTGATGTGAGACTCCTGAAGTGACGTCATGCACATGGTTACAGACTGCTATATCATTCTTTATTATAAAATGATAATGATCCTGTAAGAAATCCTCTTGTTGCTGGATGTGTTTTTAATCTGAGTACATCTTCTTTCTTCCTGTTACAATACATACAGACACACACACACATGCATGCAGTCATCAAGTTATACTAAAGTTCTTCCTCCTCTCTCCAGGTGAACAGTGGACTTGTCTTCAGCTTCAGGTGGAACAGCTCTGACCTGTATGGTGATCAGACCCGGAGAGGAGAGACACCTGGTCCAACAAGGTCAGTGCAATATAGGTGCAAAAATTAAAGGCAGAAAGTGAGATTTGTCAGTTGCTGTTCATTAATACTCTGGGATCAGTAAATGATTCAACTGAACTTGTTTCAGTTCAACATGTTAAAAGGGTTTTGTTTACCGAGGAAATATAAACAGTATGTCTGAGTAGAACACCTGCATTTATTCAATCTCATTTATATATAATATAAAAGATTTAATTATATTTTATTTGACATGTATATCTTCACTGTTCAGCCACAATATTAAAACAAATGACAAGTGAAGTGAGCATTGATCATCTTGTTACAATCAAATGTTCTGCTGGGAAACTTTGAATTCTGTCATTTCTGTGGATCCTCTTTGACAAACACCAGCCACCCAAACACCGTTCAGACCAACTGCACCCCCTCATGGCAAAGAACCCAAGGTTTCAAACTGGCCTCCTCATTCTGCAGATCCCAATCCAGTTGAGCATCTGTTGGATGCGCCAGAACCAACTCCCATCCATGTTGGGGCCCCCATGGATGGTTCTTGGCTCTGACTGCATCCAGTGGAAGCTCAGTTGGATTGAGATCTGGGGAATCTGGAGGTCATGTTGACACCTTGAGCTCTTTCCCACGTTCCTCAGGTCGTTCCTGAGCAGTTTTTGCAGCGTTGCAGGCGCGTTGACCTGCTGGGGGGGCACTGCCACCAAGGAGTGCTGCTGCCATGAGGGGGTGTACTTGGTCTGCAGCTGTGTTTGAGTGACTGGTGTTTGTCAAAGAGACGTCCACATGAATGCCAGGACTCATGGCTTCACAGCCGAACATGGCATTGGAACAAAATCATCCATGTTATTTATTTCACCTGTCATTGGTTCTAATGTCGTGGCTCTCAGTGTATACACGTTTAATAATTTTTACAGATACACTCAAAACCTCCACAAATAAACACAAAACTTCCACAAAAGACACAAAACCTCCACATATACACTCAAAATCTCCCAAATGATGACATAATGTGGCATAATGACACATAAAACTTCCATAAATACTGACAAAAACACACAAAACTTCCACAAATACACTCAAAACTTCCACAAATACACTCAGAATTTCCCCCAAAAGACTTAAAACCTTCATAATACCACACAAAATAACCATAAATACACACAAAACCTCCACAAATAAACAAAAACCTCCACAAATACACACAAAACTTCCACAAATACACACAAAACTTCCACAAAAAGACTTAAAACCTTCATAATGCCACACAAAATAACCATAAATACAAACAAAACTCAAATATACTCAAACCTCCACAAATACACACAAAACTGCCACAAATACACACAAAACTGCCACAAATACACACAAAACTGCCACAAATACACACAAAACTGCCACAAATACACACAAAATGTTCACAGATACACACAAAACCTCCACAAATACACTCAAAATCTCCCAAAAAAGACTGAAAGTCTTCATAATGACACAAAACTTCCATAAATACAGACAAAAACACGCAGAACTTCCACAAATACACACAAAACTTCCCCAAAAAAGACTTAAAACCTTCATAATGCTACACAAAATAATCATGAATACACAAAAACCTCCACAAATCCCCACAAAACCTGCACAAAGAGACGTGAAACTACCACTGCTCTTCTTTCTCATCTTGCAGGTGACGGACGGTTGAAAGGACGAATCAACAAGATGAACAAGACGAGCCAAACAATGGAGACGAGCCTCCACAGGAGCCTGAAGGGAAAGTGTGAGTATCTTTCACCTGGACTTTACCAGGGGGATCAAACATGGCTGATATATCTGCAGAGTGCTGATGGTCACTGTTCGTTTCTCCAGAACGAGAGCAGCCAGGAGCAGAAAGTGTGGGCAGAGGAACAGGCTGCTGAGGACCAGCTGGACGACAGTTTCCTGAACTGAGTCCTGATTTCCTGTAATTGTGTTTTGTATCTGCTCAGAGCTCAAAGAATACTGAAACGACTAAAAGAAGCAGAAGTAACCGCTGACTTAGCTTCTGTCCTCAGACTATGAGACTCCTGAACATCTGCGATGAAGCATTAAATGAATCAAACTTACTTTACAACTCGTGTTGTCAAATGTTTTCTATCAGATCAGTAGGAAATGTTGTGCTGCTCGCAAACAGAACCAGTTTTCTTAACTCACTGTCATTCCTCCATCGTTCCCAATCGACTGAGAATCTGCTGTCGCTCACAATGTAGAATTTTGGCATTAAGCGTTTTGGAGTGTTTAATACAAGCAGGAGGTATTTTCTTTAATTAAGCAAACTTTATATCTATATATACATATATGTATGTGGGTGTGTATATGTATATATATATACTGTGCGTGTATATTTATGGAACGCAGCTTCCTTAATGTTCTAATCTAAAGATATACTCCCATTAGATTCCTTAAAATGAACTCCCTGGAAATATATTTTTAATGTTTAATATTTGTCATACAAAAATATAAATTCATTACTGATATACTATCCTTATAAATATAATGAATACATGTGTATATAATATACTATCATATATAATATACAGTATGATGTTTATTTTATACACACCTGAATTATCTTTATTATTGAAATGATGGTTTCTAGCCACAGTGTTTTTCAGGGTGCATGATGACCTCATCGTGAGCCAGCTGTAGCACATCTCGCGAGATTCTGCGAGGTGATAAGTTGAAGAAACATGGCGACGTCTAATTTGTTAAAGGTAAGAAGCACTTGAATATATCAAATTTCCGAGATTTGTTTGCAGATTTAAGCCCTCCATTTTCAAAAGTGATGCGGCTTTATATTTGCACTATGAGCGGAAACGTGTTTTCACATTAATGGTGTGAATAAATTCAACAATTGCACAAATAGGAGCGCATGAAGTCACAGTTGTCACCGTTGTCGTTGTTGAAGTCCGGTGTTGTGTCGGAGTCTGTTCCCCGACGATTTATCTCCCCCCTGCCACGAACAGAACCAGTCGCAAACCGAACCTCAACATGTCGTCCTCTGTGGTTCTTAACCGCAACCGAACCTGAGCTGGTGCCACAATCGGGCGTCTCTGCGACCACGAAGCAGATCACAACAAAACCCGTATCAAACCCTGAACCGGATCCTGGATCTTGAGCACGGGTTCGGTCCAGAGGGTAAACAAACTTCGACACATGATCCCCTCCTCGTCCTCACCGCGACTGTCAAGTTATGTCTCCCAGCTAATTGCTGCTAATGTGCTAGCTCGCGTGTTTTGGCTAGCGAACACAGCCGGTAAATCAATCTCCTCCAGATGAACCTGCCGAACTCACCGTCTGAGCCCACAAGGCCCAGTTAGGTGTCATCTGTCCGAGCTGCACAACGGTTAACGGCTCTGCGGTCCAGACAGCTCAGGACCCGGTTAAACACAGTTAGCCGGTAACATAACTAGCCTGAAGTCAGATAGCATTTTATGCTAGCAGGTAAAGTAGCTTTGACAGGCGGCCCGCCCACCTGGACCACCTGCCCCACCTGGACCACCTGGACCCTCCTGACTCTGGATGACAGGTTAGCCGGGTCCAGGTGGTCCACCTGCCCCACCTGCCCCACCTGCCCCACCTGGACTCGGCTAACCTGTCACCCAGAGTCAGGAGATAGACTCAAAACCACAGTGTGAAGAAGAAACAGAGAGGGTGTAGAAGAAGAAGAAGAGCAGAGCAGAGCAGGGGGGAGAAGAAGAACAAGTAAAAGAACAGAGGAGGAGAGAGAAGAAGAACGGGAAGAATTCAGGAGGTGGACACAGAACCACAGTGTGAAGAAGGAGGAGGAGAGAGAAGAAGAAACAGAAAGGAGGAAGAAGGACAGAAGAGGGAGAAGAAGGAAGGGACGGAGGAAGCACATTTGGCAGTGATTACATCCTTCACATCTGCGTCCCTGCAGATCCTTCAGGTTCTGTCAGGATGAACAGGGACCGTTACAGCTCAGCTGTTTCCAGGCCCGCATCAGGTGAACCTTCAGAACCTTCAGTCCAGTCTGAGCGCTCTGAAACAGCTTTTTATTCTGGGTATCTTATGGTGTTTGACTTTCCCTCGATCCTTGCAGCCTCCCAGTCCCTGCTGCTGATTAACACCCTCAAAACATGATGCTGCCGCCACCGCGCGTCACCGCTGGGATGATATTGCACAGATGATGAGCAGTGCTTGGTTTTCTCTAGACATGATGCTCAGAACAGGGCGACAAAATTCAATCTTGGTTTTATTAGATGAGAGAAGCTCACAGTCTGATCTCTGCCTCTGATCGGTCCTGTTGCTGAGCTCTGCAGCAGCTCCTCTGACCTCACCACTGTGTTTTTATGTGTTGTCAGTGAGACCTTTTGAAAACGGGTGTGTGCCTTTCTAATCATGTCCAATCAGAATCTAAAGGTGTTTTTTTACTCACCTGCCACTGTGGCAGCTGTGGCTTTAAACACGGAGTCACTGTTTTATTCCTGGACTATTCTTAAGAATTGCTTTTTAAAGATGGTATTTATTAATATACAATGACCTAAATTCTTTTTGTCCGTCCACAGCTGACGTTGACACTGTGTCTGGTGGTGGCTGCTATTTTCTTTCACTGTGGGCAATCAGTTAAATTTACTACATGTAGAGTCAACAAAAAAAATATTGTGCACTCTGAAACGTATGTTCTTATCCTTAGAACTTAAATCATAGCACAATATGTACTTACAGTATCCTTGATGAATAGCAGCTACTAAACTCAGACGAGGGCTTGAGAATGTTTTCATTCTTACTTTATCAACGGTGATATATTGTGGATTCTTTCTGGTGCCAAATGTACTTATTGTAAGTCGCTTTGGACAAAAGCATCTGCTGAATGCCCTAAATGTTACTGTAAATCAAGGTGTAGAAACATCTCCTGAAAACAGGAATCACCTGCGCTAAATTACAAGTGTCCCAGCAAAGCGTGCAAATTCTGAATCAGTCGAAACCTTAATAAAGAAAAACTGTTATAAAGTGAACGCATTTCTCTTCTGTTCCTCAAGTAATCTAAGCAGGCTCGCATTTAAACCACATTATTACATGTGATATGATTGCTTAAGTTGATGTCAAACTATTTAAAGCTCTTCTGTTGTGGCAACATTTAACTTCTCATTAGCCGACTTGATCCCAGCTGCTGGTCAGACTTCGTCCTTCATGTTCGTCTTTTTGTTTCTCTCCGTCTTCTCTTACTGTCTCTGCTCCAACACCTGCTGTCTCATTACTGCTTTTCATCCATCCTCTTC
The DNA here is from genome assembly GCF_904848185.1 of Acanthopagrus latus. Classification (NCBI taxonomy): domain Eukaryota; kingdom Metazoa; phylum Chordata; class Actinopteri; order Spariformes; family Sparidae; genus Acanthopagrus; species Acanthopagrus latus. The sequence goes on along the minus strand of NC_051040.1, from coordinate 2,610,959 downwards.
TTCCTCCCACTCCTCCCATCCCACCCCTCTCCTCCAGAACAAGGGGTCCCTGCAGTTTGAGGACAAGTGGGATCTGATGCGGCCCATCGTTCTCAAGCTGCTCAGACAGGAGGCCGTCACCAAGCAACAGTGGTTCGACTTGTTCTCGTAAGAGATGCTCTCTCTGTCCCTCAGTTCTCGCTGTCTATTTTCAGGAAGTGGTCCAACGCCAGATAACCACAGCTGCTACAGCACCACTGAAACGTAGAACAGTTGCTTTACTCTGAAGGCAGAGTGGCACAGCAGGGCGCTCACAGGAGACTATTTTGGTGCATTTCAGCCACACGTGCTGCAGACGGGCTTAGTTTTTACCAGCAGGTGTTGCGCTTCACATAATCACTACAGAATTCCAGACACTTGTAGGTAAGCTTGTTATGGGATGTGTTCCACTCAGAGACTGGGATGGAAAACTGTTTTGTGTCTGTAGGTTAACTGCCACAACATGATGTACAACCGCGTCTTGGAATAGAAACATTCTTCTGTAGCCAAATAATAAAACTCTCACTTAGTGACTCACTTCAAAAACAAACAATTCTGTTGAAGCTGCGTGTGGAGCGTCGCTGCAGCTGGTTTCTCAAACATGATTCATGTCAAAAGGAGTTAAACTTAAGTTAAGGATATTGTACATTTTAGTAACTGCTGGAAAAACGCAAACATGCAAGAGCCAGGTGGACTGTACCACGTGAAAATAATGGTTTTGCTGGCAACGCTTTTCTAGTGATGCATCTTGGTGGGCAGCAGTTTTCCTCTTCTTTGTTTCCATTTGATTTATTTCCCTGTGAAATAATATTGGTTGTTGTGAGGAATTTGGTTTTTAAAATGTGTGTTCAAATGATTAATGGTGGTTCCTTTTTTTCTTTTTTATTCAGCACAAAGCTGTGATGGAGCTCAGCAGCTGTGAGGAGGATTACATCATGTTGCTGCTATGAAGCATAACAACAGTCTTATTAAAATCGAGGTTCTCAGGAAAGAAGGAGACATATTTCTGTCATAATTGTTGAGCCCTGTGAGGTAGAAGTGTGATTTATGATCTTGAGGGATACAAATAAATTCTTGACTTACCGGTAAATAACAAAGAGGAACGTGTGGAGAGTCAGAATGGTCAAGAAGAGGAAGTCAGTGATTGTTCTTTTTTGGTTCGGAGGATGGGATGGGTCGAGTGGAAGAGGAACATGGTGGAATAAATAAATGAAACATGGAGAGTCACACATGTCGGGACAAAACCAGGCAGGTGTTGAAAGTGTTTCCAAATCGGTGCCGCGCAGCAGTTTGCAGTTTTGGTGTGTTACACGAGTGTGTGAGCAGCTCAGTCTGTCTGTTTCCAGTCTCCTCTCAGTGATCATGAGTTTGGGTTCAGTACCAGAACCTCTGCGAGCCTTTTCAGTGGCAGCACTTCACCATCAGCTGACTGAAATGAACTGTACTGTAAAGCAGATATCACTCACATGTAATAAGGAGCCTGAATGGACTGTACTGATATGTAACGTCTTCGTCTTCTGCCCTCCAGAGATGTGCATGCTGTGTGTCTATGGGATGATAAAGGACCTGCAAAAATCCACCAGGCCCTCAAAGAGGACATCTTAGACTTCATCAAACAAGCACAGGCTGTGAGTAGTGTGTGTGTGTGTGTGTGTGTACGAGTGTGTTTGGCTTGGTGTTGTTGTCTTAATGGGAGATGGAGACACCTTTTCTGAGAACGTTCTCACAAAAAATCACATGACTGCTCAGCTGTTTCCTGATCCAACAAAAGCTTCTATTGAGGTAACAGGAGAACAAATAGCAGCAGTTTAAATCAGAAAAGTCACATTTTCTACATTTTCATTCTACATTTTGCTTTTTTGATCACGTGATCTTGTTGCGCCCTCTTCTTCTGCGATGGTTTAATGGCAACCTACTGCTTCTTTCACTGATCGGTCATGAGAGGAAACAAGCATTCATTTGCATTTTCTTCTGACAATTTTCTTGAAATTCAGTTAAAATCTGTAATGAATAAAGACAGAATCTGGCTGCAGACACAGAGTTTGACCAGTATTTCTTTGTTGACCTGCCCCTCGTCTATCTTTTGCTTGCAGCGGGTGCTGAGCCACCAGGACGACACAGCGTTGCTGAAGGCCTACATTGTGGAGTGGAGGAAGTTCTTCACGCAGTGCGACATCCTGCCCAAACCCTTCTGTCAGCTGGAGATCACACTGATGGGCAAACAGGGCAGCAACAAGAAGACAAACATGGAGGACAGCATCGTACGCAAGGTGAGAGGAGGAAATGGGAAAACAACCAAAAGTTTTGTGTTTGAGGGATGATGAGATGAAATGAGAGACATAAGCTGGAGGAGGACAGCAGGTGCAGGTGGACAACAACATTTAGCAGAATAGTTGAGAGAAGGAAGAAAAGAGGTGGGACACAAATGACCTGAAGTCACAAGCAACTTCAAGAAGTTAAGAAGACAAGAGAAAATATTCAAGGACAGGAGGCAGAAGAGATGAAGTGATAGTGAGATCGAGAGGAGAAAACTGAGGAAAACATTAAATTAATGAATGATCAGTGTTGAGGTGAAACAACTGGAGTTTGATGTCAGTTAACCTAAAAATCCTCCTATTAGAGAACAAGTTGTGTGATTGATGTAATATTTGTTTGATCCCCGTCAGCAGCTCAACAGAAACATGAGTTCATGTTAAAATCTTCAGTAGAGGAGGAAGTTGGTCAACGTGATGCACATTTATCACCATCCTTTATCTTAAACCTTCTAGCTGATGTTGGACACGTGGAACGAGTCGATCTTCTCCAACATTAAGAGTCGCCTGCAGGACAGCGCCATGAAGCTGGTGCACGCCGAGAGGCAGGGCGAGGCCTTCGACTCGCAGCTCGTTATAGGTGTACGAGAGTCGTACGGTGAGACAAAGAAAACACGAAGGAACGTCAAATGGTTAAAGGATTTAAAATTTGTCCTTTAAACATCAAATTGTACTTCTGCACTTCAGATGTAGATATTTAGGAGGAGATGACACACTGAATACTGCATCATCGCAAGTTTAAGGTCCCTTATTGTAGAAAATGTCTTTTTGATTATAAATAGGTAAAGCTGCAACAATGAAACTTTACGAATAATCGCCAATGATTTGCTAACTGATTAATTTGTTTGATTTAGTTGTTTGAAATCAAAATTCTCTGATTGCAGCTGCTTGAATGTGAATATTTTCAGTTTTCTTTCCTCTGTGACAGTAAACTGAATAACTTCAGTCGCCTTGTTGGGCTTTGAGAAACACTGATTCACACTTTTTGTTACCTTTCCCTGAGATTTTGTAGACCAAACAACAAAAATTGGTCAACAAAATAAACATTAGGTTAAACAACAAGATAATCTTTAGTTCCAGCCCAACATGTCAAGGTGTTCCATAAATACTGTGAAATTATCCAAACATTTTCCTGTTGACACCCAAAGTAACCCTTTCGATAAAGAGCCACAGTGAATCACCACTTTTTGTCTGATTCTCCGTCAGTGAACTTGTGTTCGAACCCAGAAGACAAGCTGCAGATCTACAGGGATAACTTCGAGAAGGCGTACCTGGACTCCACAGAGAGGTTTTACAGAACACAGGCGCCATCCTACCTGCAACAGAACGGCGTCCAGAACTACATGAAATATGTGAGCAACTGACGACTGTTAATGTTCCTACAAGTTCCTAAAAAAAATATAAATGCAACTAGACAGATGTGAGAAGAAAACAGGTTGTCGCCTCAGTGGATCTGATTCTGATAATCGGTCTTGTGTTGATGTTTTCCCTGCAGGCAGATGCAAAGCTGAGAGAAGAAGAGAAAAGAGCACTTAGATATTTAGAGACACGTCGTGAATGTAACTCTGTTCAAGCAGTAAGTAAGATGATTTCCCTCATGCCATCATTTTCATGGTTTCACTTCATTTAACCAAAACGTCCTGAGACAAAGACTCACTTTAACATGATTTGATGTGTTGTCTTATTCTTTTCTGTGTTCTCGCAGCTTATGGAGTGTTGTGTGAACGCTCTGGTGACCTCGTTCAAAGAAACCATCCTGGCTGAATGTCCCGGGATGATCAAACGCAACGAGACGGACAGTGAGTACTGCTGCACCCGACCTCGGCCGCCCACCTGTAGAGTCCATGAGTCTGGATGTGCGGGAGTTTTTGTCCTGTGTGTCACTGATTGTCTTCTCTTTCTTCTCGCCGGAGCAGAGCTGCACTTGATGTTTTCACTGATGGACAAAGTTCCCAGTGGGATCGAGCCGATGCTCAAAGACCTGGAGGATCATATCATCAGTGCTGGACTGGCAGACATGGTGGCTGCTGCTGAGACGATTACGACTGTACGTGCACAAACACACACTCAGTTAACACACATCCTCATGTTCAGTTTATACACGTGGTCATGATAAAAACTCAACCCTCTATTTATCTGTCATACAAACAGGGAGGGAATAAAGGATTAAAGAGGTGTTTTCATGTGGAATAACATCATCTCAGTTTATGGAGAACTCCTGCTGTATTTTCATTTGGTGGCTGGTTGTCGAAAGTAATCTTAAAAAACACAATCTCAGAACACGCAGCGAACAGATGGCTAACGTGTGTGTGTGATTGTGTGTGTGTTTGTGCAGGACTCTGAGAAGTACGTGGAGCAGCTGTTGACTTTGTTTAACCGCTTCAGTAAACTGGTTAAAGAGGCTTTCCAGGACGACCCTCGCTTCCTCACTGCAAGAGATAAGGTGGGTTTCAGTCCAAAGCGCTGCACGAACTACCAGAATATCATCTGACACCTTTAAGGTTTTGATAACCTGCTAAACTCAATTATTTACTATCATTTAAATATTTTATAACTCCTCTGTACTAAAGGCTTTTGAGTCAGTCAGACATTATTTGCACTAAGTTGAGATTTTAAAGTTAAAGTGGCCGGTGCCTTGAGTTTAAAGTTCACTATGAGAAGTTGAGTCCATATGTTATTTATTGTAGAACAGGCTCTGGGGAATTTATTTTCTACGGTGGCCCTGAGGGTCCAAACACAAGGACGTTTCAGCCAAACACAACATTTGGGACATGTTTTTTAAAAAAGCTGATTGATAGATGTGAACCATAGTTGCAGCCGTACTTGTTCGGTCCTCTGCTGTGCCGTGCTCTGTTACGATTGGTCGTAATCACTTGTGTGTGTTTTCTGCTCCGCAGGCGTACAAGGCCGTTGTCAACGACGCCACAATCTTCAAACTGGAGCTGCCACTGAAACAGAAAGGGTGAGGAGGTGGAGCCGACTGTGGTGTTCCTGGAATTCAGGATTGTCTTTTCTGTACAGCTGAAACTAATCGTGTGTGTGTGTGTGTGTGTGTGTGTGTGTGTGTGTGTGTCTGTCTCCATCCAACCAGTGTGGGCATGAAGACTCAGCCTGAGTCAAAGTGTCCTGAGCTGCTGGCGAACTACTGCGACATGCTGCTGAGGAAAACTCCTCTCAGCAAGAAGCTCAACTCAGAGGAGATCGAGCTCAAACTCAAAGAAGTGGTGAGTCTCTGTCCTGGTCGACCTGCTGGTTCGTCTTCTGTTCTCACTCTGATTCCTTCTTCTGTCTTCTCTCCTTGCAGCTGTTGGTGTTGAAGTACGTCCAGAATAAAGACGTTTTCATGCGTTATCACAAAGCTCACCTGACCAGGCGTCTGATTCTGGACATCTCAGCCGACAGTGAGATTGAGGAGAACATGGTGGAGTGGCTCAGAGTGAGTTACACTGATTCTTAAAGTGCATGCAGTCAGACAGTAAATCACAGTATGTATAAAAATAATGTAGACACAGTGAACTAATGTCTCCTTCTGTATTTTTCATGTGTGTGTTTGTAGGAAGTAGGAATGCCTGCAGATTACGTGAACAAACTGGCCCGGATGTTTCAGGACATCAAGGTTTCCGAGGACCTCAATCAGGTCTTCAAGGAGATGCACAAACACAACAAGCTGGCTCTTCCAGGTAAATTAATTAAACCTCTTTATCAGAGGATACAAGATAATTGTTTGTCCAGCTGGGGGAACATTTTAAAGCGGCTCTTTATCCCCCCCTGCAGCGGACAGTGTGAACATTAAGATCCTGAACGCTGGAGCGTGGTCACGGAGCAGCGAGAAGGTTTTTGTCTCGCTGCCCACTGAGCTGGAGGACCTGATCCCCGAGGTGGAAGACTTCTACAAGAGGAATCACAGCGGCCGCAAACTCCACTGGCATCACCTCATGTCCAACGGCATCGTGAGTGAGCTGTGAAAGTAGAAACTGCATGAAGAGCCTGTTGTTGTTGTTGTTGTTGTTTGAGTTGTGGTACGTTGGAGTTTACTGGCACAGGAACATGTCATAGTGAAGCTGAACTTATTAAACTGAAGAAAGAGCGTCTCTGTGTTAGGGTCTTGCCAGTGACAGGACTCTTCTCACCTCCTTTCCTTCTGCTCAGATCACCTTTAAGAACGAGGTGGGTCAGTACGACCTGGAGGTGACGACGTTCCAGCTCGCCGTGTTGTTCGCCTGGAACCAGCGACCCCGAGAGAGGATCAGCTTCGAGAACCTCAAACTGGCCACAGAGCTGCCGGACGCAGAGCTGCGCCGCACACTCTGGGTCAGACCAAGGAAACATTTTGAATTATGGTCGTTTACGTTAGATTTATAGATGTTAATGATATAAAGTCTATGAAGATACTCCAGCAGAAAATATAGGCATAGGGAGTCTCAGATAATTTCTAGTTCTACTGCAGATGATGTCTGAAACGTTCTAAGTTAACTTCCTCTCCTCTCTGTTCAGTCTCTGGTCGCCTTCCCCAAACTGAAGAGGCAGGTGTTGTCTTACGACCCTCCGGTCAGCTCGCCCAAAGACTTCACAGACAGCACGCTCTTCTACGTCAACCAGGAGTTCTCACTCATGTATGTTACGGTGTCATGTACTTCCTGTCTCACTGATTTTCTTTTAACATGCAGCAAATTACTTTAATTCCCTTGAATACTTGTGATACTCGCAAATGTGAACCATTAATCCCTGAAGAGAACAAGTGTAAACACAAAAGCTTTCAATAATGTCAAAATCCACTGATATTTAAAGTAAATATCTAGCAAACTTCACACGTTGTTAACAGCCTTCTCACCATATACGACTGTTCATCTTAAAACATTTGGGATATTGATCGTCTGTTAATTCTCTTAGCAAAAACTCCAAAGTCCAGAAGCGGGGAAAGATAAACCTGATTGGTCGGCTGCAGCTGACGACTGAGCGAATGAGAGAAGAGGAGAACGAAGGAATCGTTCAGCTCAGAATACTCAGGACTCAGGTACGAAAGTAAAACATCCACATTAACTACATGTTGAGCGGCAGAGGAGATTTTTAAAAATATGTTAGTGCGTCTTTGTTGCAGAAGTTAAGATTGTAAAGTGCAGAGCCAGAACATAACACACTAAATACGCTGAGCAAACGCACAGCAGTAAAGGATTTGTACTTCAAATGTAGTTTCTAGTTAAATCTAATCTAATCTATCTAAAATCTAGTAGATCTTGTTAAAGACCTCGAACTGCTTTTAGACTCATAAGAGATCAAATCCTTCCTCAATTGAATCAAATCCTTCCTACTGTGTAATGACATTTCAAAAAACAGTAGTTTGTTGAGCTTGTAAAGGTGTTAGAGAAGCTTTGTTTCTCTCATCCAGGAGGCCATCATACAAATCATGAAGATGAGGAAGAGGATCAGCAACGCCCAGCTGCAGACGGAGCTGGTGGAGATCCTGAAGAACATGTTTCTGCCCCAGAAGAAGATGATCAAGGAGCAGATCGAGTGGCTCATCGAGCACAAGTACATAAAGAGGGACGAGACGGACATCAACACCTTCCTCTACATGGCATAGAGCGCTTTACCGCTCTGATTTCTACTCCTGACCTGCGACAGGCGCTTAAACACCTGCCAGAGGAGACGGACGAGGACAAAAAGATGTGTTTGAAGAAGAGGAGCGAGGAGGACGAGCCTCTTCAGCAGGTGGTCTGGATGTTTTTGTCTCTTTGAGGCGTCGCGTCTGTTTGTCTCTGCTGCCCTCTAGTGTGGATCAGAGGAGAGGCGCCGCAGCGCAGACTGCCAGCAGCTCGGAAGGAAAAACAAAATTAGTGACGATATTAAATTAAATACTTCCTGCCTTACTTTCATCAGCAACAGACTGCAGAGGAGGAGAATCGAGGAGAGAAGGAGGGACAAGCTGATATCAATCCTTTGCTTTCTCTTAATGCCACAGCAGCCACGTTAGCTGCAGCCATTTTGCATCCCTCCTCTTCTACATTTGTCTTATTTCTGAACTGGGAATGCAAAAAAAAAAAGAAAGAAAGAAAGAAAGAAAAAAGCCGCGAGTGAAAGCTGCGAACACGGGTGGAGAGATCGGTCGGAACTACCGAGGAGTATTTTGCCAAATTGTGTGTGTGTGTGTTTGGGAGCATGGTGTGTACCTGTTCTTTTAGGTGTGTGTGTGTGTGTGTGTGTATGAGTGTGTGTGTGTGTGTGTGTGTGTGTGTATGAGTGTGTGTGTGTGTGTGCACTTTGAACAGCATGCTGCTTTATGATTTTTGTTTGTTGTTTGCGTTCAGCGGAGGATCTGTCACACTTTGTGGTTGTGTCTGGGAAGGTTTAAAACTATTTGAATGCTGTTTTCCTTTTTATCTCCTGTGGCAGGTAAAGTTTGTCGACAGGTGAGCGCGTGTTGTCTGGAGACCCTCGTCTGTGTTGGGGAATGATGATACTGCAAACTATTTATCGGTGTGTAAAGCTCTGAACATTGTGAGATTAAATACCAGCTGAATGTGTGGAAGAGGGACAAGTCTAGAATAGTGACAGGTGAGACGAAACTAATACTGAATTCTCACCTCGTTAATCCACTCAGTGTCCTTCTCTGCACGACGTGAGCACAGGAGAGCTGTTTAACGTTTAAAATGATTGAGCTGCTGTTTTTAGGGGTCTTTTCTCCCCGAAGAGACGCTGTCTGAGCTGTAGTCGACTTCATATAGCATCGTGTGTGTGTGTGTGTGTGTGTGTGTGTGTGTGTTTGTGTGTGTGTGTTTGTGTTGCTCTCTTCTCCCTCACAGTTCCAACAGACATGTCAGAAATATCACAGTAAACTAAATCAGAGCAGTCGATCAAAAAGACAATTAATGACAAAATTCGATAATTAGTTAATTGTTTCAGTCATTTTCGAGCAGAAGTGTAAAACATTTCATGGGTTCTGTTTAATCTTTTTAAAGACGATTAATCATGAAATAATAACATTCACCGCTGGTTGCAGCCTGTAGACACTAAGAATATTTGTTTTTACGTATCAGTTCCTGCAGCAGCTCTTCCACATGTTGATGTTGTGAGTGTAGTTTTGTGAGGAAGAGGAGAGACGACAGTGAATGTGTGTGATTGAAAAGTTTTTTTATTTATTCTGTATTTATGACGAATGTTACTTTTTCTGTCGGTTTAAATGTTTCTGTTTCTTTTCATGTTTTGTTTTTAGAGAGTGTTTTTTTTTTTAGTGTTCACTCATCGAGCTGAGACAGTATTTATTTACCGCAACTAAGTTTCAACTTCACTTCGAAGAAAAAATATCATTCTTAGTTTTAATTGAATTAATTTTCCACTTCTAATGATTTCAGTCGTGACTGCAGAAATAGATCTTCGTCCTCTGTGACTGCAGAGATTTTGGTGATAATCAGATTTACATTTGACACACTTCTGTTCTGTGTTTGAGTGAATATCTGCCTTGTTGTACCTGAGATGAAACACTCACATTATGCAGTTTTGTCTCTATGCACAGACCTCGATCAGTCGGTATTTGGAGATAAGTTGCTGTTTTTAAACTTTTAAACGTTCCTTGAGTACATGAAGTGAAAGGAGTCAGTAAATCAGGACTTTTTGAATGTCAGTACTTCATGTTTTTTTTTTTTTTTGAGCTCCTCCTCACTTGATTTTCCCCAACAAATACTCAAAGTACTTTGCGTTTGAACTATCTTATCCACGTGTCTTTGTTGAGACAGTGAAGTGAAAAATCCCCCATGAAGCAGTGACTGAATAGTCAGCTGGCTAGTTTTATATTTCCTTACATCCAAATAATATTGAAAGCAGCAGGATTAAAGTGTAAGGCATTCTGGGAAATGTAGGCTATGACCAACATAAAATAAGGTGAACTAGGAACCAGAAAAATAACAAAATGTTGAGGTGGCTTTTTTATCTTCAGTGTCTCATGATTCAGTCTGAACACCTGGGACAGATGTTTCCAGATGTTTTGAGGTTTATTTTCCGTAATTTGATACGAGATTTCTTCAGCACTTACAGTGAGTGAAGTGAAAAATCTCTGCGTGATAAATTCAAGTCCGTAAATCAATTCATTTATTTTGTAAAAGAAACATCTGAAAGAAGTTATGTAAAGGTCGAGACAACACGACGAGGTGTGAAAACCGATTCGAAGCAGAAAACTCAAATATAAATGTTAGATTTGAACATTTTGACTTAATGTTAACACTGCCTCTCTTCTTCTGTGTTATTAATTCACCACCTGTGCGTTTCCTACTGTGACAAGTTAAAATGTCTGTAATTAAGGACTAAACGTAGTTTTTTATTCTTGCTCAAAGTCTATAAATTCAATGACTAAAGTTTAAACCGACTTAATTTAGATAAACTCACCCAGCTGTTAGCGTGGCTGTAGACTTGTTTCCTAAACTTGAATTTCTCTTGCAGAAGATTTTCACAGCTTCACACGGAGTCATCAACACCTGGAAGGTATTTCTGACACTGAACAAGCTCTGAATCTTATTTAAACTTTCTCGAGGCGATAATTGTTGAGCTTCCTGAGCTAATTATTCAAAGTCATGAACTTCAAAAAGTATTTTACCCCCCAGAGCACCTTGAACTTGTGCATGTTCACCTGTACAGTCTAATGTCGTCCAGCATCCAAACAAAACGACACACAGAGGTGTCGTTTCCCTCCATGGTAACTTGTTTTGAGGTACCGGCACTGTTCTCATTTTACTGCCCTTTTTTATGAGACGTTCTGTATTTTAAATCATGACAAACAGCAGACGGTGTTTTATTCTGTCCAATCACTAATCAGGTGAGCTGGAGAGCTTCTCTGGTCAGACGTCTGGTTTAACCTCAGAGCCGCTCCAAGTGTTGCAGGCTGTTTGTCGTGTTTTTATCATTTTGAACACGCCCATCAGCCCGGCCTGCACAGGTGGGCAGATTTACCTGTAGCCTTGTATAACGACAAACTTGAAGTAAACACAATCAGTCACAGTCTAAACCAGCCGAATGTTTGCCACTGCATCAAGTTTTAAAGACATTAAACTTTGTGTTGCTGGAGTGGGAGGAGAGTGGGTCGACTACTTTCATGTGCTGCGTTGTTTTTGCTTGTTTCAAACATTTTTTAAAGTTGAATAATTTATTTCCTGGCAAAATAAAGACAATTGTAAAGTCAGAGATTTGTGTTTTCTCTCTTTTCTTCACTTTCAGACCGACTGGAAGCAGATAAAATGAACAGTACTGGTTGTGTTTCATCATGCTACGAGGCAACTTTATTTGTAAAGGCAACAGAAAGTGCTTTATAGAAGACAGGACAGACACTAAGACAACGTGTTAGGAGGTCAATATAAAAAGACACATAAATAGGATTTTAAAAGAGTGAATTAAAAAATAACCTTCGCTAGAATACTGTATTTCCTCAAATCATGGCTGGGGCCTTTATTCATCTTAACTGCAGAAAGTAAATATTTTTGATCAGTATATTTGGTGATATTTTAATACAAAGCCTTGGTTTGATTTCTACGAACTCAACACTTCCTGTATATAATTCAAATTAAAAGCCTTCTTGTATTTCACTGGACTGAAAGCTCTTAATTCCTTTATGCTTTTGTAAAATCATTGACTTGCACGGTTCCCGTTTGGCACTTGGTACTTGTACTTACAATTTGGCATTAACATAAACACACAAATACTGAATGAAATGGGACAATAATACTGTTGATGAGTAATCCAGAACAGCAAAGACCTGAAAATAACATGGTGATCAAATTAAGGCGAAGATAATAGTTGGCACTCACATGAAGCCACCAGGAGTTCAGCCAGTCTTTTCCCTGGACTGTATTCAGGGACAACCTTTGTTTATTCCTGACGATAACGTCCCCCGGACATTATCTGACTCTTGGTGTTTGTTTGAGGAAATACGGTAAAACAGATGAAACGGTAGAATAACAAATATACAAAGTAGTGGTTGATAGACACAACATTAGCTCGATCAGAGGAAAAAGTTACTTAAAGAACTGTAAACAATATTTATAAGATAAAAATCATTTGAAATTTCTCTCTCAGATACTATTTCAGGATATTCAAATAACCCGATACAGGCACTTTAAAATCAGTATGTAAACACATTTATGGGCATCAAATTAAAACACAGACAGAGAATCAGGTTTCTTGTGTTCTTCTTACTTCATGAAGTAAACTTTCAAATCTAAACCCTCGATTCCTGACAAATATTTACTTACAGCCAAAAGTTGTGGCAAACTGGTAATTTGGTAAACTTTAAAGGTATCTAACATAACATGCATTAAAATGTCTAAAAACAACCAGACTGTTATATATTTCTGAGTTGTGTTTTGGCATAAACCCAAACATTCTCAACTATGTTCAAACCAGAGAAATCCGAAATATTATGCAAGTTAACGGTAATTTGGTTGCCTATCTCCTCCTGCAGCTGCTATAACTGCTGTGTAAACATCAGACGAAACTTCACAGTGAGGAAGTTGAAGTCAACAACAACTCCAATGATCCCACACGACTTTGCATTGGCATCAAACTCCGTCTTTTAAAATTGAGAGATTGATTGACAGACAACAAGTGGCAGAAATGACATAAACTGTGTGTTAAATGAAAGAGCGACAGATCTGACAGCTGATTGGACGGGTTACCAGGTTGGTCTCAGATGTTGGTGAGCACCGTGCTGGTCACTATGGCGACGGTGATGGTTCCGGGGAGGTCGTTGTCACGACGATCGCCCTTGTCCCTCAGGTGAAGCGTCTGCTGGTATTCACCTTGTTCCCCCGGCAACGTCACCTGACCCATGAAGGAATCCTTCAGCACGTTGTGGTTGTAGATCTGAGAGACGCGGCGAGAAAGACGATATTCACTGTAAACAGAATGTTCCCACATGTCCGTTATTGTTTGTGTCCAAAGAAGAAACACAAACCTCGATGCTGATTGGCTGGTTGGCTTTCTTCCTGTAGAAGAGCCCCTTGGTGTTGAAGGCGGGGCTGCGTGTGTTTTCGTAGACCGGAGAGCGAACCTTCTGTCCTTCACATCGGATTATCACGTAGGGGTCTGAAGCTGGACACAAACAAAAGTATGACCTCATGCTTTAACAATCCTCCTGCTACATACAACTGTGTGTAGCAGAAGCAACAGGCAGCTGCATGTTAAACATCCACTTAACACTTAAAAAAGACAGAACAGCAGAAATACTTCGACTCAACAAGACATTTTATCTTGAAATCACTAAATATACAAATCAGATTACTGACTTTATGTAACTGAACTCTACCTCCATCTGAGTCTTGAGCTGCGAGTCCGTTAGCCTGCAGAATGTGGACCTGAGTGACCAGAGAGGGATAACCGCACAACCCGGACCAGCAGGTGTGTGGAGGCTCATCAAGAGTCAACTCCCTACAGGAGAAACAGACAGAGAGAAGTTGGTAACTTCAGTGACTCGATGAGTTGGAAATGTTCCCTTTCAGACAACAACAGGTTCAGTGTCCCTACTTGCAGTCGGCGGGCACGTCTGTGAAGATGCGGAGCAGGAATTCTCCCTCCAGGCCGGGGTCGAAGGTCGTGGGTATGATGACGTAGCGGCCCTGTGGCAGGTCGGTCCGTACGAACACGGACCTCGAGTTGATGTAGGTGCTCCCACCAACCTTCTGCTGGGTGACGTGCATACGGTAGATCCTGTTGAACTCCACCTGAACACACAAACTGTATTTCATCACTTCATCATCATCACTGCTGCCTATAGATAACATAAAGTTGAACGATAAATGTCCTTTAAATAAGCCTGTTTATGTTTAAAAACATGAACTGCAAGCGAGCTCCTCAAGATACTTGTATCCGAAACTACTTGGCTGAACAGCTGCGCTGAAGCTGACCCTGTGTATGTCGAAGCCAATAGCCAAGTTTTCTCCTCGTCCTCCTCTCAGCGTGGCTCTGCGGTCTTTCTGCTGCAGACAGATCAGCACCTCATCCTCCGGTTTCGTCACGTCAAACACGAACTACAACAGAGAGAAGAAACACACTCAGTACTGGTAGAGTTCGTTCTTTAACCTGTCACTGTTGTAAAGTACATCATCTTGACAAACGTGAGAGAATGTGTAACACCTGTGGGTTCTGGAGGAAGGAGTGTTTGTTGTTGATGCAGCCACCGGCTCGGTTGAGAAGCGGGTCGTCGTTGCGGCGCCAGGAGCCGCGCATCACGGCCTCCTCCCAGGTCTTATGGAAACTCAGGTAGGACGTGTTGATGAGACGACACAGGATGAGGTCTGTGAAGTTAGCGATGAAGTCATCAAACGTCATCCTGCACGAAGAGAGAGACGGAGGGGAGGATGAGTTTACTTATAATAACAGTCATTTACAGAGTGATTCTGTATTCTTATAATGTAGAAAATATCTAAGCAAGACCAAAAAGTTTACATTGAAACAATTACACAATCTGATAGCTTGGAAATAACAAAAGAGTCAGTCAAATTACCGAATAAATCAAGACAGACAGATGAGATTGAACAAATGCCTCAGAGAATCACTGGAGGTGTCATGCAGGCACCTCATGTTACCAACAGGTGGCGGCACCGAACCAACACTCACCAGAACTCTCCGTCATCCTGCACGGTGACGCCGATCCTCTCCCTCTCACTCTTACTGACCTTCTGCCACTCTTCAGAGCTGCAGACAGGCAGAAGGACGTCAGTAATCTTGTAAATGTAAATATGACAACACCAAAGTCACGTTAACTTCAGTGTACATTCATACTGGGCAGAATCAGAGTGTCAGACACACCTTCATCACTGGTTACTGTTTATATTAGGTCCTTAAATAAGTGAGATTATCAGACAGTTATAACACCTGGAAGGACCTTTATGTGCAACTGAGAACTTCTACATTTTGTACCAGAATTCCTCGATCCTGAATTCATCTTCCACCACAGCTCGAGTCCAGAGAGCCTTCAAAAGCTATCGTCATCATCATCATCATCATCATCATCGTGTTGGTGTCGTTTCTATGGCAAAATAATGAATGCTGGGCAGGTTGACCAAAAGTCTGCTTACTGAACAAGTTGTGGTGGTTCAACAGCTCAAGCACAAAACTTTCACCCAGGAGGCCGAGGTCTGTATCCCCTGTTCAACCTGTTGTTATATTGTTGACTGTTTTATATTTTCAGTTTTCTGTCACAGCTTGGTTTGGTTCGGGGTTAAGCAGACCACTTCACAACATTAGCCATGTGTGAGAAAGGATAACTTCAACCTAGTGAGTTTTTTATCTGGTGTCTTTCTCGAGTCGCATAGCTGTAACATCAAGATCGTGCCTGGTCGGCTGCACTGACTCCTGATGTGTCTATAAACATGGAGAAATCCTCACTGTCTTCCCTGTGAAAGCTCCTCTTCCTCACCTGTCGCTCCAGGGTCCGTTCCACTCTTTCTGTCCCCAGGGGTTTCTCATGCGGATCATGGTGAGTTTGTCTGACTTGAAGTAAGCCAGCAGGCCGTGTCCCAGCCTCACCCTGCGGACGTCTGTCACCGCGTAGGCGTGGCCCTTCACCAGGCCGCAGGCCAGCCTGGCCTCCATGTCTGCTGCGCTGGTCGCCTGGAACGACACGGTGAGTGTTAGTCAGTCTGTAAATTATTCACTCATCACTAAATGAATTCATTAGTTACTCAGCTGCAGTGAGGGTTCATGTTTGTCCTCTCCTCACCCGGATCGAGCAGCTGATGAGGCCTCCTCTGTTGTGGACCTTCAGGACTCTCTCAAACAGCTCGTTGCGTTTCTCTTCATCATCTTTGAACCCGTTCTCCGTCAAGTCCATTGGCTCCGACACACCACCAGTGAAATCTACGAGAGCGTCGGCCGTGTTGCCCCCATCCAGCGCCTCATAGCATCCGCACATCCTAGAAACAAGCATGCATTAGCTCTCAAACAGACATTGTGATTAATTAATTCCTGAAATTTTGGTATTTGGGAAAAATCTGCGATCTGAGAAATACTCTCCTGTGCTTCAAATTTTAATCCATGTAACACAGACTCAACATCTTCACAGTTAGTGGTGATGAAACTGATCTGAGAGCACACACACACACACACACACACACACACACACACACACACACACACACACACACACACACACACACAGCTCACTTGGCGTAGGCTTTCTCCACCAGCGCGCTCCAGAACTCGTTGCTGTCGTTGGAGTGACAGTAAATCAGCTCTCCGTTCGCTGTCGGCAGCCGGTCGTCGATCACCACGTCCACCCACTCACCAAACCGCCAGAACCGGAAGTGGAAGATCCCGGCGTAGGAATCTGGCTTTTCTTTATCCCACTCCTGGTCCTTCCAGTCTGGAATCACCTGGTAAAAAAGGTCACCAAGTTCAGGTTCTACTTCAAAATATAAAGTGAGGTTTGCGTTTGGATTTCTGTCTCGTGGGATCCAGAATGAATAAAAAAGATAAAATTAAGAGAAAGTCTGAAGCAGTGAGCCGTTGTTGACATTTGACCTCTTCTGATGTTATACTTTCATAGACATCGTGATTTGTGTACAAAACAACACCAGCTTTAAAGGGTTTGCTCCTGGTGTTGAGAATATGGTTATATGAAATCACATGAGCATCTTTATAGCACTCAGTGAAAGGAAATGTCACACTGAGCCATTTTTGATGTGCTGTTTCAGGAATGTGTTTCGGTATTTGAATTCAGACAGTGTAAAGTTGTATTTTTCTCTTTAGTAAACACAACAGCTGAAAAACTATTTTTCTTGACATTTTGTGAGTTTATTTTGTCGACTTATTAGACAAAGTAGTGAACTCGCTGGTCTAACATCTCCGAGCTGAGACTACAGGGCTGTCAGACCATCGCTGCTTGAGAAACAAAGTCGTATTAAGAGACAAAACCAGCTGATTCACTGGTTCAGTAGACATTTCTGCAACACGGTGCGAAGATGTGACGTCAGTACTGTTGTTTTTTCTGTTCATAATGTTAGTTGAGTTTGTGGCAGTTAAAAATACATTAAATTCAACTAAAAAGATGCGTAAATATCTGGAGTATCGATAAAAACAACATCTCTTGAAGATACAATCAACTACAAACCACCAAAACTATTTTAAAACTGAAAAACTCATGAGACATTAAAGTCCGTCTGTTAATATGTTAAAAAATAAACAGCTGTCCACTTGTGAGCTCCTTGAAAGTTGAAAAACATCATCAGGTCATCGACTCGTTTCCCCTTAATTAACCTTCAGCATCTATAATTAACACGAGCAACTGAGGGTTTAAAAAGTTTTTAACGAGGGAACGCCATCCACCCATATCCTGCGCTGAGATCCCTGATGATGACACACACACACACACACACACACACACACACACACACACACACACACACACACACACACACACACACACACAGAGCCTCAGTGATGTGAGTGATATAAATAAATAACTGATCCATTGAGCCAAGACCAGCCGAGCTCCCAGAAGCCCTCGGGAAACTCCCAGAGTTCTCTCTTGTACGTCATCACCGCCTCCTGTTGCCTAGCACTCTCACACATCACCCACCTCCTTACTGCCTTAAAAAAATAAAAAAATAAATAATAATATGATATTCAGACATTTCAAACCAGGTGTGAAATGTCTGGGGGAGAAATGATTCTGAGGAGACGTGGCAGGTTTTTTTTTGCTTTTATAAAATATCAAACCTCTGGACTGTTCCTGGTTTCAGAAATGCTCCATGATGGTGTAATCGCTTCACATCAGCAAATAAAATATAAAAGGTTTGGTGCAGAAATGTCACATATCTGGATTTGGAGGCTAGAAATGAGGATAGCAGGGTTAGAAAACTAATTATTCGGACTGTTGCTGTTTTCACATTGATCTCCTCCACCCCCTCTCATTTTATATGGCATGTGGATCAATGAGATCTAACCCATCCACC
Organism: Acanthopagrus latus; assembly: GCF_904848185.1. Classification (NCBI taxonomy): domain Eukaryota; kingdom Metazoa; phylum Chordata; class Actinopteri; order Spariformes; family Sparidae; genus Acanthopagrus; species Acanthopagrus latus. Next base: position 2,592,697 of record NC_051040.1, on the reverse strand, counting down.
CTGTGGGCAGGAGGGGGAGGGGAGGCCGGGGACAAATGTGAGAAACTGCTGCTACACTGTGATGGAAAGAGTTGCAAAGGGGAGGGGAGAGAGAGAGACGGCATACGATAGAGAGAGAGAGAGAGGGAGAGAGGGGGAGAGAGAGAGGTGATATCAGACATTCTTCCAGAGCTTCTTCCTATCACAGCATCCATCCACACAGTCAGTCCTCTCCTGCTGCTTCACCCAGGATTACAGCCTCAAAGTCGGACATGGACAGTACCAAGGATCCCTCCAACACTCTGGTGCTGGAATTTAAAGAAGACCCTGCACTGACAGAGGTGAGCATCGCACTTTTGAATCACAACTTCTCACCTCCAGTGGTGACAAATCCTTTAAACACAAGATGCAGGATTTTGTTTTCATTAAATCAACAAAAACGTGTTGCAGTTTTGACCGCTGATGAAATGTTAAATGCAGATATTGTGCACGCTTTGAAACAGGATCAGCTTTTCACAGGACTCGACTGCATACTGAAGTTAAAACTTTTCTCCAGAGTCTATAAAACGCCAGTCCTTAAAGGAACAGTTAACCCCAAAATTAAATCACATTATCCTCTGTCCTCCATGCTGATGGAAAGTCAGGTGAAGATTCACAGGCCACAAAACATTTCTGGAGCTTCACAGCAAAAGAGCGCTGCAGTATTCTCCAAAACAACTGAAGTAGCTGAGATCCCGAAAATGATCCACAAAAGTGTTATTTAAACCCTTTTTAAGCTAAAATCTTCACTGAAGCTGTAAAGCTAAAAGTGTTTTGAGTGCACATATCTGAAACGGGTGCGTGAGCTCGAGTGAACGCTGCAGGTTTAATTAAAACAAAACATTTTTTTTTAATTGATTTAGGATCTCTGAGCTTCCAAAGACGTGGATAATGCTGGGCGACCTTAACGGAGCCATTTTATGTTTGGGTTTTATTTTCCCGCTGTTTTCTTGCTGTTTTGCTGACTTTCCATCACCATGGAGCTGAGGAGATGATGACCCACTTCTCATTTTTTGGGGAACTTTTCCTTTAAAGTTGTGCTGCTGCCTGGTCCTGTGAGTGTTCTGGCTGTAGTGATCAATAGTTCCACTCATCAAAAAGAGTTAAAGCCAGCTTGGCTCTGTGCCTCAAAAACTATTTTCTTTCTGTCTGCATGACCAAATCATTTAAACATCCACGGGACGTTCTCTGATAAGCCCAATCTGTGGATGCCTCAGCTCAGAACCTACAGGAGGGTTTTCTGCCAACATCCTGGTGTCCAGCACAACAGGTGACACACAACCTGTGTCCAGAACTCAGTGGGTCGAGTCTGATCCACAGTGAGGCCTCCATGGACTAAACTTGTTCTGGCACGTCCCACAGATCCTGCGACACACATCAGAGGAAGTCGTCATCAGTTTTTACCTCATGTAGTGTTTGTGTTGTCAAACGTACTGTATCAACTTTGTGGTTCTGCCATTTGCAGGTGTGACAGGCCGATGTGATGCTTTAATCATGTGCACACGTCAATCCAATATTGTGAATCATAGAAAACATACTTCCAGAGTTCATGTCTTCACAGCTCAGTGCCCAGTTCAAAGCCTCCGGTGGCGGCTCCACAACTTCTCCAGCTCTTATTAACCATCTCGCTCTCTTTCTTCTATCTCCTCTGCAGATGATGCGTCTTCGTGTGTCGTCTTTGCAGAAGTCAGGACAGAAGCGTCAGGAAGGCGAGCGTCTGCTTCTTCCCCACGAGGCCGTCTATCGGCTGGACTTCCCCAATCAGGAGCTGAACTTCTCCCGCTGGTACTTCTCCCTCAGCGGCTACGGTCGCATCACCATCACCGGCATCTGCCAGCTCTGGACCCCCGACCTCACCCACCTGATGACGCGTCAGCTGCTGGAGCCCATCGGTACATTTTGGCGAAACGCCGGCGATCCGGAAGATTCGCCACTTAAATGGCTGGAGGCGGACATGCAGGAGTTCGGCGAAAGGATCGCTGAGCTGGCCAAGGTCAGGAAGGTCATGTACTTCCTGTTCGCCTTCAAGGAAGGTGCGGAGGCGACAAATCTGAGCTGCTCGGTGGAGTTCACTGTCGACAAGTGACTCCTCACCTTTCACCAGTAGAGTCGTGTTAGAGTTCTGGAACAGCATCACACTATTCTGTTCGTCTTTGACCTTCACACAGTAGAGCTGAATGAAAACTTTGCAACCTTTTTCTAGCACTAAAAGAAATCCATCATCTTAAATATTCTCCCTCAAACGCTCGTTATTTCTCCTCCACTCATTAACCTCAACACGATCGTAGATGTCAACAGGCCATTTGTACATTTTAACACGTGGACGCCAAGTCAAACATTTTTCAGCACTTATCAAAAAAAAAAGCTTTGACAGAAGTATTTTTCACAAAACAAAGCTCAAAAATATAAATCCAGGGCCAAAAATAAGATGCACTTTATTTAAACTTAATACAGAACTCAACTTGTAAGTTTCCTGGTGCTATTTAAAAGATCAATGTATCATCAAAATAAATCAATTAATTTTTTCAGAAACCTGAGCATTCATAAAAAATACAGCATTATATTATTTGTTGCCAATGTTGAATCTTCATAATTAATAACTGAATTTGTATAACTCTAACTGATAAAAATGTTTTATGAAATCATCAACTTTTGAATATAAAACTGTAAATAAAAACAAGCCTTTTCTGATCAGCTGAATATTAATATGTGACTAATTAATGATTGATGAGTGATTTGCTCGTTGTAACTGTCGTTGCTGTTGTTGTTCTTTGTTTCTGACTCGCAGAACGAGTAGCAGTGAGTGGAATATCTAATATTCACATTGCATGAGTGTCGGCCTGACACAAAACAAAGATCAATGGAGTGACATCTATTAAACATCGACTGAAAGCTGTGTGTGGTCTCATTGGTCTGATTGTTATTGGTGTTACTGGACAGAGAGAGGAGGGAGGGAGGGAGGGGACAAGAGGAGAGCAGTCAAGTCAGGTTTATAAATAGCTGGGATGGATCAATTATAAACCTAGCAAATGATATTCAGCAATTATCGGTATCAGTGTTTTATTGTTCCCAATTGCAGATAAAATATATCAGTTTAAAAATGCAGTCGGCTGTGATGCAGCATCTCGTCTCTGTGGTCGCTTGGTGTCCCGCCCACAACACTCTCTGATTGGTTTCACGTCACAGGTAACAGCCGTCCAACACTGAATAATATGAATCTGTAAAGTAGCTGGAAACTTCACGTATCCCTCCTCAGGGAGTTTACCTGCAGCAGGTGAAACAGCGTTGACAGCAAGGCGTGTTTTGTCCACCTTAAAAAACATATATATTTTTATGCGTACTCTATGTTTTGAACTTTTTCGCTGCTTTACGTTCCCGTTAGACGGCCCTTTACTTTGGGACTACATTCCCTCAAATGTACAACGTCATTTTTCCTACATTTGAAGGATTTTAATAAACTGTTGTGTTTCTCTGTGTGTTTCTCTGTCTTCTTTTCTGTGTTTCAGCTGGACGGACTGAGAGGAAACAATGTTGTGTTTACAGTATCTGTTCATAAGTTACAATAGTTCCCAGTTCTATTTAGTTTCCAGTCAAATCTTCCATCAGACTGGAGCCAGATCCTGGCAGTAACACAGTGTTGTCATGTTTCTCTACTGCAAGTTGTTTTATGCTGAAAACTGAACTTTTACTGTGGTGAGTTCGAGAGCCGGTTCGAGAGTAAGGACAGAAACAGGTACAGTTTGATTTTCAGGTTTTTGTTAACAATCAATAAATATATCTGGGATTTGCAGTTGAAAGATTTAGATATAAGTGGACCTCAAGTTAATCTAGCAAATAAAACAAACTGTGGATGAATTTTAACTCTAAATTAGAGACTTTATATTGAAATTTGAATATAATCTTTTCATAATCAGTAAATTCTATAAAACAGAGCAGGTTGGAACAAAGTAAATGATGCATGATTTACTACATCGAGAATAAATTTCATCAATATTACTAAATAAGTCACATGTTCTATAAGTAAAGAGATGCGTGATGACTGTCTGGGTCACTTTGGAAAAACAGAACGTTGTGATAATCGTCATCACACACCAGAGGCTTAATAAGTGTTTTAGGACCAGTGTTTGTTCTTGGACCACTGACGGGTGTCAAGACAACTGGCTGCTCCACCGAGGCAACAGCTCCTCAAACGGGCTTCAGTTTCCCTCCAGCTGATGGAAAACTGAGAGCTGCAGCAGACCTCCGAGACCAGACAGGAGGAAGGAGGTACCCAACAGTGGAAAAAACACAAGTACACACGCACACGCACACGCACACACACACACACACACACACACACACACACACACACACACACACACACACACACACACACACACACACACACACACACACACTTTGACGCCACAAAGTCTTATCATATGTGGCTGAAAGACCTTCAGGTCAGAGATCCTGTTTAATCAGCGTAAACCTTCAGACACCAGCGACCATTATGTACTACATTAAAATACACTTACGCTGCTTTAGGTCCTGAGGATTCAATACTGCAGTGTTTGTGTAAGACCCATTTCAACAGAAAACACAATTTCACATCATTTTGAGGCCATTATTTTATGTTTGTATATTATATGTTTGTAAGTATTAATTCTCCATTCAACTGTCAAATCGAACATAAGTTAAATTTCATAAATGATAGGAAACTGATAGGATGTATTAAGTTGTTTATATCAAAACATGATTTAATATTTAGCTCCAGTTGACAGAAATCCATTCTTACATGTGTCTTCTGATCAACAGGGGTGTTAATGAAGGTAACTGGTGCCACCTGATGGATGAAAGATGTTATTTCCTGGATGGTGCAACATCAATCTCAAGTCCTTTAACAGACGGATTTCTTTAGTTTGTCTTAAAATAATTTAAAGGATGTTTGATGTTGCTTTGTTTAGCAGCTGTGAACCAAATATAGAAGTGTTATTCACTTGAAAACTTCAATTTGTGATCAACACATACACCGATTGTGAAATTCTGGTCAGATTCTGATACTGATGTTTAAGGAACCATTTGGCCGACAGCTGATGCAGATTCAGATATGTTTTTGTTGTTGTTAGTTTTGTTTTTGTTGTTATTTATTCCCCATTATTCACATGCTGAAGAACATTTTAAGAAATGTGCGTGTTTGTGTGCGTGGTTATTAAAATCACTTGGATTACATCTAGTGCCACAGTACACATAAATCTAAAGTAAACACACACCCAGTTGCACAAATCTAAAAGCCATATACCTGATTGTACACATGACTACACCCACACACCTCACACACACACACACACACACACACACACACACACACACACCTCACACACACACACACACACACACACACACACACACACACACACACACACACCTCACACAGTGTGCATACATCACAATCTATCAGCAGTGACTAAACCAGAAGTCTTTCACTGACTTGTGCTCAGCAGAGTCATGAAATATTACTTGACTGAGCTAATTTTGTGCAACATTGTGTGATTTTGTATTCTGGATTTTATGTAAATATTAACTATTGTGTGTTACGCCGTCAACAGGAAGAAAAGCATTTGCTTTGATTAAAACTAGACTGCAAAACCAACTGCACAGTAGAAACAGATTGTGAAACATGGAATCTGTGTGGTAGTCTCACCTTCTGCCATAGCGCCTCTCTGGAGGCCAGACTGGAGCAGGCGGCCACGAACCAGCAGTTTCCCAGCTGGCCCTGGTGCAGGTCGTGGGCACTGATGCCGTCCACAAACAGATGAGGGTCGCTGCACAACTCCTAGATGGACAAAGACGTTTTCAGTCAAGTCTTTTCTAAACTGAATCATCAGCTGTTATTATTTATTATATGAATCTCATTTACGATGGGACGATGCAATTTCACGTCGTTCCAATAAAAAGCATGAAGCTGATCTACTGCTCAGAGTTTATAACTACAGAGTGGTGAAGTAATGAGTGATCTGGTTCCTTCGTCAACAACAAGGTTTTTGATTTGGTTTTCAGGTAATGCCTGAAATAAGGTGTGTGGCTACCGGAGGCTGAACATATTAACAGGTTTTGTTCTACAACAACATTTGAATGTCCCACTATTTAATTATAAAGCTCTTACGTGTGTTAACAACGGTGGTTATTAACAAGTGTCCAAATAAGACTACAGATGTTGTCGGGGACATTAAACGTCACCACAGCGAGACTCACAACTTACAAACTATTCTAACCGTAACTTTACAACTTGTACATTGATCAGTTTGTAGACAACATGATGTCAGCGATGATACAGTAGATTTCGGTAATAAAATTACAGCTGCTGATATGAAGCCAATTTTCTTTGATTGACTTTACAAGTGCTGCATCTGGACACTTCTGCAAAACAAGAAGAAGGAGAACAACCCTTGACAGGACCATAATAGATTAAAGCTGAGCAGGTCTCTAATTATGTCATCGCCCAGTTCACTTTTTCAGTTATTTTCTACTGTCTACTATGGCGTCTCTGCTGCTGCTGCACTGGAGCTGTTCAGTGACCAACAGTAGGAGGAAGTGGTCGTACTACATACATGAAGCAGGGCGTGAGCCAGAGCACTCAGTCAACCATCTTATAGGTAAATACAGGGTAAAAAAGTAGAAATCGCTTCTGAACAATCAAAGCAAAACAAACCACAGAGTGAATGAGAGGGAGAAAATCGGGACGGCAGCCAAATGAGAGAGCTGGGATAAACCAGGACGCAAACCCAGTAAGATCACGATCACGATCACTATAGAGTCTGTATAAAGCTCACATATTAACAGAGTCTTAAAAAATGACACATAACATGTTAATAATGAGCTTGAGAGTTAGCTGTTTCCCCTTATTTCCAGTGTTTGTGCTACACTAAGCTAGTATAGCTTCATGTTTAGCATGCAGATGAGTTTTATCATTCGTCTTATTGAAACTCTCCACCAGGAAATAAATAGACGTATTTTATTAGAATAGAAATATCTACACTACACTACTGCATTGTCTAATAAAGACTGCATTTAGATAACAATAGTAGTTTCAGTTTCATCTTGAGTGCGTTTTTTCTTAGTCATGAAGTCACATGATGAAGTGAGCGAGGTACGTATGTGAAGAAACCAGAAAACGCCCCTCGCTGTGAGCGCAGTCTTTGAATTAGAAGCTGCTATTTTTAAGCAGACATACTGTACGTGACCACACATACAGCACCATAAGTGTAATCATCTGTTCAACCAAACACACACACACACACACACACACACACACACACACACACACACACACACACACCAGGGTTTCTGAGTGTCCTGGAAGATTTCCCAGAAAAATGGGAGAAATTCCAGTTAAATGTTATCTGTGTTTATTAGCTTAAAAACATTTACAGAGATGCCAACACAAAGTGTTCGTATCTGGCGACCCGGAGATTTAGACTCAACAATCATTTATCTTCCTCCAGAGGAGCTGAAACTCCATTGTTAAAACTTTTAAAACCATCTTTTTTTTTTAACCGGACATTAAGACCAAAGACACTTGAAGTGTGTCGGACTTCTACAGAAAAGCAGCGATTACTGGATAATGGAAATCCACCCACACACACACACACACACACACACACACACACACACAATGGACAATGGTCTTAATAGCCATT